>NC_022017.1:25107695-25119989 GCF_000317375.1 Microtus ochrogaster | reverse complement strand
GGATCTTAGAAGGATGTTTTTTTCTCCCACTGTTGAATACTGATATAGGGAGAGAATTTCTGGTTTCGCTTTAAGAAGCCCTGGCTCAAAAGATCCTAGCTTCATTTGTACACCCAGGCTTTTCTCTGTCCATGCTTCTCAAGGACTTGCTCCATGCTGGACACTAGACAGTGCTGAATGTCCCCACTGAAGGGTAGCATGGCTATGTGTTGCCTGAGAAATGAACTGGTAAGCATGGCTGTGTTAGTGAAGGGCTGTGGTTCTTCGTGGTAACCTGGTTGTCCTACCCTGCAACCTAGGCAGGTTGCTAGGGCCTGTAGCCAAGAGGACACTTGGAATGGGACCCATGATGTCAGGAAGGCATACTCTGGATGGTCCATTGAGTGAATGGCCTAAGGTCAGGGTGGAGAGATGGCTCAGTGTTAAAGAGCACTTGCTGTTCCAGCAGAGGGCCAGGGTTCAGTTCCCAGAATCCACATGGCAGCTCATAACTGTCTGTAACTCCAGTTCCAGTGTACCTGATACCCTCTTTTGACCTCTGTGGGTACCAGGCATGCATTTAATGCACACACATGCATGCAGGCAAAACACTCATACACATAAAATAAAAATAAATAATTCTTGAAAGAAAGAAACCTCAAGTTCATCCCCCCCCCCCTTTTGTTGTTTCTGATTTTTCGAGTCAGGGTTTCTCTGTGTAGCTTTGGAGCCTGTCCTGGAACTCACTCTGTAGATCACTCTGGCCTCGAACTCACAGAGATCTGCCTGCCTCTGCCTCCTGACTGCTGGGTTTAAAGGTGTGTACCACCAACTCCTGGTGAAGCCTCAAGTTCTTTAAAAAATACAGATAACTAAATAACTGGGCATGTGTCCACAGAAGGCTGAGGCTTGGGGGACTGTGAGTTCAAAGTCAGGCTTCACAGGGAGACCCTGTCTCAAAACAAAATCAAAAGAGCCACAAATGTAGCTCAGTGGTATGGCCGTCACTCAGCTTGTATGGGGCTCTGTGGTTCAATACTCAGTACAGACTAAAAATAAATGAATAAATAAAGACATCCACTTCAGTGTCTCAGAACCCATTCTGTTTTCAGGAGAAGCCTACTATAGCTCGCTGTCCAAGGAGTGCCTGCAAAGCCGCAAGCTGGCAGGGGGTTCTTGGCTTGCTCTGTGCCCATTCTTTTGTTTTCCATAGACTTCTAACAGGATGGATTAATCCATGCCCTAGTGAAGTTTTCAGTTAAGTACAGGACCCTTCTGGGTTTTGATGAGCTGGGGACTTGGGGAAGGGATCCTGAGCTACAGGAGATGATTTTTATTTCTTTCCTAGCCACTGCTGGGCATAGAGGGAGGTATATGAGTCATATCCCAAGTCTGAGAAGTGGAACCTGAGGTTTGAGTGTGTGTGGGCATGGGTGGGAAGCTGGCTGGAGTGACACCCCTCAGCATAGGAGAAAGCTACACTGTCTGTGCCCTGGAGAGCCTCAGAATCTGCCTTTTCAGGATCTCATTCTAGCTTCAGAGGCTTGCCCCTTTTTTACCCATTTTACCCAGAGGGAACGGTCAGGGATCTTATCAGAAGGGAGGGGGTCATGTGTCATTTCCCAAGACAATGCTGAGAGGTGGCCAGGGGTAAGGGGTGGTGGTGGGGCTGGAAATGGGGTGGGGATGGGTTGGAGGTCAGAGGTGGTGTGACCTCGAAGAACATGTAACAGGTGTTTCTTCATAGATCCTGGATCAAGAAGGGAGGTGACATTTTGCTCAACAGCTTGCTGAAGAGTGCAGGGGTGTGTGAATCGCTTCAGAAAGCATTTCCGTCAGAAGGTTTAAATACAGTTGAGAAGGGGGGAGGGTGTGGAAGGAGAGAGGGAGAGTGAAGAGTGGAAGGGAGGGACTCGCAGGTGCTGGAGGTGGAACTTGGAGGAATGCTTACATTAGTGTCTGCTGTTGGTCTCCGGGGCCACTGCCCAACGGTGGGAGCGGCCCACGTGCGACGTTACCACACACATAGTTGTCTTTGTAGAAAGGAAATGAAACATGAGTCAGCCGCCCGCAGCACCAGGGTGGAGCCCCAGGAGGATGGCCTGGATGGCCTCCTACACCCCCTCCCCACCCTGCTGGGAACCCCACTCCCCTCTGGATTGGAGGCAGATGGCAAGGGACAAGGGCATAGTCCGAGTGGGGGACGCCAAGGGCAGAGAAGGGACTGAAGTGGGTGGTATCCAAGCTGCTGGCTTTGGGAGGTCAGGCTGTGTCAGGTTTGGGCCGGGCCATCTGAGCGTTGCTCTCTGAGCTGGACGGCAAGAATTGTAACTCATGAAGTGGATGGCCTGGGGATTAGATGGGATTCCCTAGGAGAGGCAGGCCCTGTGATCCAGGTCTGCCAGTTTTAAATCTGCATAGGACGGTGAGTGCCAACAGGTGCCAGGCACCTCGTGTGGCTGTTACTTATCAGGGCTCGGGAGGCCAAAGGCCAGCTCCCTGAGAGGAAGGCAAGCATTCTAGCCCCTTGAGACCAGCAAAGCTGTGTGGATGAGGGGAAGACTGGCTGACTCCCAGCATAGGGTGAGTGCTCTGTGTATATTGATGTATTGGGGTGGGGCAGGGTGGGATGCTGAGAGGTAGGAAAGGGGGAGCTGGGCCCTGGCCAGCTGCTTTCTGGGCTTTTAAAATCCCCAGCTGACCTCCTGCAGCCACATAGCCAGCTCTGCACTTTAGGACTGGGCATCTACAGATGGGCCTGGGCATCGGGGTCCTCAAAGCTCTTAAGTTGCTCTTTATTCCTCTGGCCTCCTGGCTAACTCAACTCTGGGCCTCTCCCTTCTCCCAACCCGGGGATACCAGAGTGACATTTCCCCTAGTCCTACATCTCTGTCACTTGGACTAGGCCTTGGTGGTGCCACAAGATGTGGGGAAGGTATTGGATTGGATGAGTCTGGGTGGCAGTTGTTGGCCCCGACTGAATAGTGCTCGAGCCCTCTGCCCTAAGTCATGCCATAGTGGTGGGACCTGGAGCAAGTGGCTGGGCCTCCCGGAGTGTCTCTCACTTTTTGTCCAGAGTGAGGCCAGTGACCACAGAGTGCTTGCAGGCGCTGAGACGTGACACCCAAGCAGTGTCAGCTGTGAGACGGAGTAGAGCCTGGGTCTGCATGCTGGTGGTCCACAGCCATCCAGGGCGGCTGCTGGGTAGAGCAAGGTGCCCGCGATGGTGCTATAGAGGGGAGGCTTTCCACAGTATGGGACCTTCTTCGCAGCTACCAAAGCCATGGAACCACCATAAAAGGAGAGTCCTAGATGCTGGGGAGCCCTGGATGTTGGGGAGCTCTGGATAGCAGAATCTCTGCCCTAGGTAGCCCAAGGGCAGATGGCAGTATGGGGGCTGGGTTGAGTGGGCCCAGGGAGAGATACCTGACGCTGTCCTAGGCAGAATGAGTGGGCCATTCTTTTATAGTAACACTTGCAGGGGGCAGGGGTGCATGGAGGAGCCTGCCATCCCCCTACAGTAACCTCAAAAGGTACCCTGTGGTCTTCACAGTGCAGATGAGGAACTGGGTATCAGAGAGGTCCCACCTTGCCTTTTGGCAGGGCCCACTCTCTTGCCATCCTGTTACCTACCTGGCTTATGTATTTCCAAAGCTCAGCCCTGTCTTCGCTCTTGTTCTTGGGCATGGGACTTGAGGAGTAACCCTCAAGTCTTTCAACAACCCCCTCTCCTCAGTCTTCTGGGTGACCCCCACCATATGCACCCCTGAAGGTCCCCTTGAATCTGCCTGAACCTCTTCTTTCCCCTCCTCTCCCCTGAGGAACCTCTTAGCAGACAATGTCTGCATGGTTGTTAGACGGTCACATAATCTCCCATTCCTTCTTAGGACCTTCCCACCGCTTATTACTTATGGCACGAGATGTTTGATAGTAGGAGATGCCACAGTCTCATGGATTCTGTGCTGTAGGACTGGTTTAGAGAGGTCAGGTTCCTTCCCAAGGCCAGATAGCCAGAAAACTGTGAGGCCAGTAGCTCCGAAGCTAGTGTGTGCTCCCACTGCTGACCTGAGTGGCTGAGCCAGAGGCTGGTGTAGACCCAAGGCTGTCATAGACCTTACCAGTGTATGTCCCCACTGCTAACCTGAGTGGCTGAGCCAGAGGCTGGTGTAGACCCAAGGCTGTCATAGACCTTACTTTGGAGGAGAGGAGGGCTTTTGGGAGATGCTCAGCCACCAGTTCTGGATGCCACCACTGACATGACCTGGGGTAAAAGGACTTTACTGATTTAAACCTGAATTCACTGACCTTCCCAGCACAGTCAGACTGTTGTGAGTTGTGTCCCATGGAAAGGCCATCCCCACCCTTACCCCTGAGCTAGGCACAGTCAGAGGCATCAGGTGACACTGATAGGTTATCAGGGCTAGCCTCAGTATTTGTCACCCCCTTTTCCCATTGCAGTAGGCACCATGAAGGCAGGTACCTCCTCCCCTCTGTGCCCAGCAGTTGGCTGAGGGCCTGGGACAGACATTGAGGACACTGTAATGTCTGAGGAGAGCCCATTGGTGCCCGTTGCCTGAGTACAAATCCTGTCCCCAGGGCCTGGCTCAGCAGGCCACCGGGGCTTGTCTTGGCTGTGCAACAGGTATGGTGCAGTCTCTGAAGGATCCTGTTGCCAGGGGATGGAGGCCAGCTTCCCCTGTCAAACCCCATCCCCAACCGCTTACTTAATTGACAAATAAGTATTGTTCCTTTAAGGTAGGCGAGGGTGTATTTTTTTTTCTTTTGTAATTGAGTATTTAATGGTAGGATTGAAAATAGTCCAGGGTGTTGCTGCACTGACTCAGAAAATTTAGCAGCTACACTGGGGCCTTTTCATTCAAGGTGGGATTGGCTGATGCATAGGCCTGGGGGTGGAGGTGGGGGAGCCTCAGCTCTCTATGCTTGTCAAGGCATGCCTCCCACCGCGAGGGACATAGGGTCCAGTGGTTTACATGGATGCTGTAATTGGTTTTCACTTCCAGGCTGCCAGAGGGGCTGCTGGCTTCCTGCCTTGTTGCCACCTCTTCCTGACACGGGAGTTCGTTCTGCTGCGTGGAGTGTGAAGGATTTTAGCAGCAAAATAAACTCGTTATGACCTATTTATCAAGTATCTCAGAATCACTTACACGAATATTTTGTCCTAAATTCCATGTAATTAGAAGATAGAAACCCCTGCTCGGCCATTATTTTGGTTCACCAACATAGCCTAAATTAGAGCTATCTCTGCATGTGTTTTCAAAAGAGGAAAGCGTTTGAATAACGGCATGAAAGGGATTGATTTTATCTACTGTGCTCCCAAATGCCAGAGAATAATGGAGTTGCTTAAGTAACATGGGTGCTTGTCACCTCTGTTCGATTTGTTGGTGTTTTCCCTTTACCAGTAACAGAAAGAGAATAAGCTGGAGTGTTAGGAGCTCCGACTTCAGGGACCTAAGATCTCTCATTGGCTCCTCACCAGTGTGTTCTTTGTCCCCAGACCTTGAGCGAGAACATCTCCCTTCCTGGAATGCTCTCCCAGCAGACGGTCTCCCGTCTCCACCCCACGATGAGGAAAGGGATGTGTGGCTCTTTCTGCTGTTTTCAGTGGCCTCATACTTGTGAGCCCTACCCCACGTGAGGGCAGGTGGCGACTCCTTCCCTACCCTCTGAGGGGTGCCCACAGGGCAGGTGTAGGTGCATCCACCTAGAGTTGCCTACAGTGGTAGGGCAGGTCTTTAAGAAAGAGATTTGGGCTTGGGGAGATGGCCCAGTGAGTAAGATGCTTGCCATGCACGTGTGAGGATGGAGTTTGGACCCCTAGCACCCACATAAATCAGAGAGGGAATGCAGCCCGCTGTAATTCCAGTATGCAGGAGGCAGAGACAGGACCTTGAGCAAGCTGGGTGGGGTAGACTAGCCAAATCAGTGAGCTCTGGGTCCACTTGAGCAGCTGAAGGAGACACCTAGAGTCCAACTCTGGCCTCCATATGCACAGGTACATACCACAGCTTGTCTGAGGAGCCTGGCGCCTGCCCGGTCGGCTTTCCTCCCACCTGGCTGGCCCCACGCCCTGGTCCTTCCTACCGGAGAGAGGCAAACATGGTCTTATCAGACAGGGCTGGTTGGGTGGGGGGAAGGAGAAGAACCAGGACAGGTGTAGAAAAGCATGCAGGAGGAGGGGCCAGGCATGTGTAGGCATGCTAGGGGTGCATGGCTTGAGCCATCAGTGGGCAGGTGAGGGGTCAGAGGGAGGCTTCTAGGTCTTCTGAGGCTCCAGGCAGAGGAAGAGTTATTCTCTGGGTCAGGAGAGACCGTGCGGGCAGCTCTAGGCAGGGCAAAGTTAGACAAAGGGCAGTCAGTGCTGATGGGACAAGAGGCCTGGGGCTGGAGATGGAGGCTGTGCTCTTCTGGTCCCTTGTGAGGCAGCATCTCCTGGGAAAAGTAGAGACCCCCTACAAATACAAAGGCATAAGGAACCAGGCTGGGAGGGAGTAGCCAGGCTCCCAGGCTCCCAGGCTCCCTACTTTGACCGTCTTATAGTCTGCTGATGTGTGTACACACCACGCAACAAACCTTTTGGTGTGGATCCAGCGCCCAGCTCCTTTCTCCTGTGCCCACCTGCTACAGCTCACACAGCCACAGAGCAGAAGAGTGAGAGATGCAGCGTTCTATACCCCTCCCACCAGGCCCCAGGCCCATAAAATGTCCCCTTCCCTGTGTCAGAGTGACACCAACTCATGGGAGAACCACACTCTGCCGCCAGCCCCTGGAGCAGTCCAGAGGTAATTCGGGCGTGCAGTATCAGCCAGTAGAGCAGGTTTTAGCCTACTTGCTTTTCCCTCTTCCCACTCTGGTTTTCTGCTTTGTGACTCTCTTTAATGCCACATGAGATGGGAACACTGCCCCCCCCACCCCTTGGACACCTGCATGGCCGGTCGTGTAGAACACTATATTGTCAGTGTAACAACCATCATCTTCAGACAGCTAGGGACAACTTGCAAGAGACCCCCGAGATAGGGCCTGTTGACTGTTGGCATTCCCTTATAGAAGGGAGCAAGGAGAGCCATTGGACCCTAATCTGAGATCCTGGCCACTCCTGCATGCCCCAGCCAAAGCTGTGTATGATTTTGCCCTAGTTACTGGTGGCTTTGCTGTGGTCTGGGAAGGGGCTCTAGTATATTGGGAACAGAAGGCTAACTCTAGGGGATCCCACCTGTGCAGCTGTGGGGAAGTCACTATCTAAGCCGAGGTAAGACTTTCCAATGTATGGCTGTTTGGGGATGACCCATGTCCTGTTAGTGAGACAATAAACTCATTGGTTCATTAAGTTGGACATTGGTGGACTTTGGTCTGTCATTATTGCTGTATCTTGGGGGAGCAGACATTTGGTTATGTTTTCCCTAGAAAAGTTTGTCCAACAACCCTTTCTTAGCAACCATGGCAGGCTGTGTACCTGAAAAAATGAGTTGATACCTGATATTCGGGCCAATGGCCCTTAGGGACACTGGAATCTCAAGGGTGGAGAATTATGGATTTTGAGAGGAAAAAGGGGCTTCTGATTGAGGCAGCCCAGCCCTTGTGGGGCATCAGCCTCTGCGCAGCCATGGGGGACATCTCTTCCTGCCCCTCCCAGAGTCCCCTCCCAGCATTGAGGGGAATAGCTGTGTCCTGAGGCCAAGACAGAAACGTTTAGAGAATCACAAAGCCTGTACCGCATGTCAGGTGACACGAACACATTAGGGACCCATGGCTAGTACATTCTGGGTTCTCCAGGTTCCTGGCCTTAAATTCCTCACCCTTTCACCACCCCGACCACCTCACTGCTCATCCAGGGGGTGGCGAAGGTGGACATTAGGAGTGGGCCAGCACTGGCTGTGGGGTATACAGAGAGTTCATCCTATCCTGGTGATAGTTCTGCTAACTTGCACCTTGAGGTGACTTGCTGCATTCATCATCATCGCGGTCCAGGGTTGGCACCTTGAGCGGAAGTCAGAGGCCACTAGTCTGAAGTTTCTCTCTACGCCTGTGCCTGGACTGATGACGAGGACATGAGAGCCTGGTTCAGTTCCATGTCTCCTCTGAGGAGGGACTCGAGCTGTGCTTTGGAAGCCCAGGGAGTGGAGTTAGCTGGTTAGGTGGCATTTCCGAGTCAGACATCAGTTTCTGCAGGTGTGCGTGTGGCATGATGGCAGGTGTCACCCTGTCCAGCCTGGAGTAGGTCCATTGGCATAGGACCATGTGATGCCTGACAAAGTTTCGTGCCCATCCCCTCAGGGAGTGGAGGCGGGTGCCTTTGTGTACAGCCCAGCTTTTTGCTCTTCCGGTTCATCTAACTGGTGGGCAGGATTTTTTTTTTTTAACCTTTGGAATTGGGAGGTGAGGCTCCACAGAGCTGTTCTTGGGCACCCTGGGACTTTTCCCTCATGGTGTCCCGCCACCTCTTCTTTGAGTTTCCCCGTCTCACATTTGACTCAGCTGCTGTCCGGCTGGTGGAAGACCAGGAGCCTCCCTTCTCCGCATTTCTCGTGAACCTGTTCATCCGGCTCAGCTGGGTCTTCACGCCTGCTTTCCTGAGACCTGCCCTCCTCGGGGACCTAGGGCCAGACGTTTGGGCTCTGGGCCCTTGGCCTGGAGGGCAGTGAAGTGGCTGTGTTGCGGGATCAGGAGCCGTCTCTGCCGGATAAAGAGAGACGGCTCCAGTCTGGTGCCACGTGTGGCCTTGGAGCTGTGGTGTGACTGTGGACGGAGACATGCCAGCCAGGAGGCAGGACCGTGTTACAGTTGGATTTTCATGCTTCAGAGCTTGGGTTTTCCCAGAGGGAGAACAGTCTTAACCCTGAGGCCCGTGAACTTGAGACAATGTGGTGAGTTTGGGAGCTTGCGGAGGTCTCTCCTCCTCTGCCTTCCCCCTTTCTTTTCAGCCGATTTTCTTGAGTAGTTTTCATTAGGACAAAAATAAATGCACTTTTTTTTTTTATAATCTGAAATTACTGAATATGACAAGTTCACTTGAGAGGCAAATTTTTTTCTGCTCTGACTGTTGTTTGTCACCTGTCTCTACCTGTAAAATTTGCCTTTTGAAGCAGAGAGCGGTCTGCTGTGGTCAGATGTGTTTATTTATTTATTTGGCTGTTCCCTTTAGTTTACTAAGGTTTGATTGTGGTAGCCTTTTTCTGGTAGATGTGAATGTCTCATAAGATGTTTGGGGTTCTCTTGCTGCTGTGAAAAGTGGGGCCAGGGGATAAGGTTGTTGGAGGGAGGGGAGATGGGGATGGGTGGGGAGAAAATAGAGTGGAGAGGGGGTGGTGGTAATGGTGGAGGAGACGCCACTGGGCTCTAATTATAGAAGGTTCAGGACTGGTCTAGGTAGTCCTGGCCTGGATCTATGAGCTAGCTGCTCTTTCTTTCTTTTTTTAAATTAACTTTAAAATTTTTATTTTGTGTACTTTGATGTTTTGCCATGGGTGTTGGGTCCCCTGGAACTGGAGTTACAGACAGTTGTGAGCTTCCAGGTGGGTGCTGGGAATTGAACCCGGTCCTCTGGAAGAGCAGCGAGTGGCTCTTAACCGCTGAGCCATCTCTCCAGCCCTGAGCTGCTCCTTCATCTGTCCTTTGGAACTCTGCAACTATATAGCTTCAGATTTGCCAGCTGCTGGGTCTTGGTTTCTGGATGCTCTGTTTGTGGGGTGAGGTTCCTTGCAGGAACCCATCCCAGAAGCATAGGATAGGGGACCCATGGTCATATGGCCTTGGCGCAGCACTGAGCTCGTGGAGAGCAGGATTACTTGAGATGGAAACAGGAGTTGAAAGTCAAGGCCACAGCTGTGTGGACTCAGGAGATCTTGAAGCACCAGCCCTTGCCAGCTTTCAGGCTGAATTCAGGCTGGGCCTGAGAAAGGAGTGAATGAGCCAGGGGAGGTGTGCGTGGAAAATGCTGCAGACAGGAAATGGGGAAGGTCAGGCTGTGGACTTGGCGTTCACTGAGGTGGTGTGAGGTCAGGTCAGTGTGGTCCAACACCTTAGGAGAATCCAGAGCCTAAAAGCAATAGACCCTTGGAGATCCGTGCCCGTAGGAGTATAGGGCAGGTCTTTCTCTTGTTGAGCTGTGTTGAGTCGCACGGGAGTGGACCTCAGCACACTGGGAGCTGCGCACTGTGGGATACCGATGCAGAGCTGGCTCTTGACTTTTCCATCTAGATATTCACATTGTTAAAGAATTAATATCGCCTAGCGCAGGATTGCCTGACAACCCAAATTTAACCAGTGAACTTTGTTCTTTGACATAAGACTGTGCTCTGGCGAAGGTGGGAGCATTTCACCTATCCGTCCCTTGCAGTGAGGTAGCCCAACCTATCTCTGGTTACTTCATCCTGGCTTTGGCTGGACAGAGGTGTGGATGGATGTCTGATAGGCCTTGTTGGGAAGGGATTCCCCATGCAGGGGGCCAGGGCGGGGTTTCTCCTTGCCTCCCAACTGTGTCTGGCCACCTTTCTCTCCATAGCCTGGACTGTGCTTGGAAAACTTGCTGCTTATGAGATGAATGTCACTGGAGCCCTGACAGAAGAGGAGATTGTTTAAAGAGAGACTGTCTCCTCTGGCTATCCCTCACCTTTGTTCATGTTTAGAATCCACATGTGACAGGAATGGGAGCTAAAGCTGACCTCCATACAAGACGCCAAAGACTTTCACTCCACACTCACCAAAGGAAAGGCCAAGGGCCAAAGAACTGCCAGGCTCAGGACAGTTGGGGACCTTACATCTCATAAAGCCCATGAAGAGTTTATCTAAATTTTTTTTTGTTATTATAAAAACTCAGGAGTCAGGAGTAAAAATTCATCAGAGAAGCATCCAGTGACCTCTTTCCCCTGATTCAAAAGGGCCTGCGAATCTTTCTAAGCTCCTCCTTCCTACTTTCTGTGTCTCTCTATGTGTATCCTGGGTCCTCTAAAACCTCTGTGGTTAATTCTGGTCAGCTAGTTGCTAAACCCACTCCCTGATTCAAGGTTAAACTTTATTAACAGTCAGAGTGTCACTGTGCAATCAAATACCCTGCAACATTCCCCCATTTTTATCTAAATAAAAAGGAAAGTTTTTTAACTATATACAATAAGAACAATTATCAGATAAAAATTATATTTATAATGTCCAGTCTATTTGTATTTAGCAAATTTGGGAAAAGTGCTCTATTATCTATCTTATCTTGGTGAGTTCAGAATTTTATACCTAAGCCACATTCTATCAGACCTTGTATTAATAATCTAAAAAAGTATTTTAGACTTAAAGCATATTCTTAGATAAACAACTTAAACTTTTATATTTCTCAAACTTGTATGCTTTACATCTCTTTTGTGAGTTTCTTTTCTAAATTAGTAACAAGGAAAACCATAGCTATAACTATCTCATCTTTAAGCCCTTTAGAGACCCGAGAAGGATATAATGTCACCTGAGTAAATAGGAAGTGCAGCTCAAGCAACTTCCAAAACTCTAGAAACAACAGAGACATCTGACTGCTTGGATAGTCAACCGAGTTTCCTCTGCAAAGTTGGGGAATCCATCTTTGGCCTATAGGCCTAGAATATCTGACAGACTTTTCTGTGAAGCGGGAATTTTGAGGACTGTCATAACTTTGTCTTGGCAAAGTTCAACAGTCGCCTTCTCTCATGTCCTGCTTGTTCAATTTGGACAGCATACTGTCGGCATTCAAGATAAGAGCAGTTTCTTGCCCAGTAGATAACTTTACCACAGTGAAAACAAACTCCATATGGAGGTTCTTTGATGCCCATCATCCTTTTTTTTAAAAAAGTAAATTGGTTCTTCCAGGAGCAGACGTGTCTCAATGTCATGAAAAGCCTTATTTTATTAAAATATCTTAAGTGCTATATTCTGTAGGTCTCCAAAGTGTTTGAAGACCATCTATCTATCTAAAATACATCTCTCTTTGACCTTGAAAACATACCTAACATGGCCACAAATTTGATTTTTATAGATGACTAACTACTAACCTGCATTTCTTAATTATCCTGAAATAATTTGTCACAATAATTTTCAAGAAAATAAAACTTTATATTACATTGTTTGATGTGATGCAGAGGTGCAATGCCTGAAACAAGAGTAGAAACATATACAGTGCAACAAAACTAACCTTAAATTTATATCAGTATACAAAAATACTTTAAACAAGAATAGAAACATATATACAATGTAACAAAAATAACCTTAAATTTGTATCAATATACAAAAATACCTTAAACAAGAGTGGAAACATATATACAGAATAGCAAAAGTAACCTTAAATTT
>NC_022017.1:25087506-25107585 GCF_000317375.1 Microtus ochrogaster | reverse complement strand
ATTTGTATCAATATACAAAAATACCTTAAACAAGAGTGGAAACATATATACAGAATAGCAAAAGTAACCTTAAATTTGTATCAATATACAAAAATTCATACCAATGTAAAATATTTGAAACTAGAAGTTGCTTTTTTTTAGTTTAAAAGTAGACTCAGCAATTCACCTTTCTTCCCCTATTATTCCTATGTCCCCCCTTTTTCTTTCAGAAGATCTCTGAATCTAATCTTTGCTAGTTTCCTCCCTAAGCATGATGAATAACAATTTGCAACCAACTTCCCTAAATGATGATAAACATCTATAACCCATCACATGGCGAAAAGCACCCTCCCTACCTTTTAGGAATGTGGGCATCATGTTCTTAAAATTACTTCCTGTTGTCTGGGGGACAATGACATCTTTGGGGAACTCTGAGAAAATTGAGATCATGGTCAAGTTCTGGGAGAGCGAGCTGTTGTCTAGTTTTGGTGTGATGGGAAAATGTAGGGCTTATCTGAAGTCTGGTCTGGTGTAGTCTTAAGCTGGATGGCCATATGAAGAGTTTATCTAAGTTTTTTATTATTAATAAAACGTGGGAGTCAAATATCAGGATAAAAACCTAAATGAAGATGAAGTTGGGTTACTGAAGCCCTGGAGGTATCCCAGCTATGTCTTCTTCCCTTTCCAGCAGCCCTTATGCACAGTGACCACAGGCCAGGACAGGGAGGAGCCTTAGCCCTGACGCTTTCTCCACCCCCCTTAGTTTCCATCCTGGCACCATCTGTTTTTGCCCAAGCCACCTCCTGGCCTCCAGGCTAACACCCACCTTTCCTTGGCCTCGCCCCTTGGTGCCAGCTTCTCCCAAGCTCTGCCTATCGGTGTGTGCTCTGGACAGTGATCACACTGTGAAGTTTATACAAGGAGCCAACCGCCAGTCTTTACTCTGACTCTACGAGGTACACGAGGCAGACTAGAGGTCCTGATAGCTTAGTAACTTAGAGATGGATCAGGGCTGTTTCTGGCTGTGACTGGAAAGGAGATGGCCCTGTGATGGTTCCTGAATGGTGTTCTTGGTCTCTTCTGCCTTCCTACTCTAAAGTGAGACCCTCCTGACACTGGCTCCTCTCCTGGATTATCCTTGTGGGACCCACTTCAGCCTTCCAAGACCTAGGTGGTGGGTCAGAGGCCATTGCTGGGCTGTCCAGTGGTTGCCTGGTATCTATCTGGGAAGCCTTTGAGGCTGCTTTCCAGCCCTCCTGCCTCCCACTCCTTCCTGCTTGGGCTCCACCTTGGCCTTGGTTCCTTTACAGCCTTCAGGGGCTGAGGATATTCCAGGGCTGTGTTTATGTGGGTTGTGTTTGTGGCTACCTCTTGTACCAGAAATTACTTCAAAATATTTATTAACTTATTGAAGAATGTCCACCACAGCTCCATTACATGTCAGCATACATAACACATGTTCACTTACAAAAATGATGAGGAAAACAGTGAAGAGGGGCACCAGCATCCCTGTAGCTCTCCACAGGGTCCCCTGTCATGGGCAGGGGGAATATGGCCATGTTCACCTCTGGGGGTGTTCTGCTATGGACAGAGGTATATGAGCACCTCCGCCCCTGTTGTTCTCTTGCACCTGAACTCAGACATTAGCTTGCTAATTTAGGGTCACTGGGGCTTTCAGTCTTACAGGGACCTCCTTCCTGATGCTTTCCATGGTCTCCTGTGGTTGTGACTGTGTGTGTGCGTGCACACACACACACACACACACACACACACACACACACACACACCACTTACCGTGCCTCACACCTGGGCTCACATCTTGGCTTGGCCCCAGAGGAGTCCTAGAGCAGCAAGGCCAGATTCCATCTTCTGCCTTGTGATAACTGTGGCTTCCTTCCCCAAGTCCTCTTTCTTCATTTCTTTAAAATAGTGCATGTCATGTCTAAAGACAGAGAAGAGGAGCCAGGAACACTGCTGCTGTGGGCATCACTGAGGCACAGCCTGAGAAGTACCAAGCTGGTGCTTGTCTCCGGCAGGGTGTAGTTGGTGTTGGATTGTTGGTGGCTGGATGGAGTGATTACCTATGGCTAATTCCTGCCACCTCTACTGCCCCATGGAATCTGGTTGAGCCTCCCAGATGTACCCTGAGCTGCCTGCTGGGTTCTGTGTCCACCACCTGTGTTCCGTTTTGTTTCTTGAATCTTTTTTTTCCCCCACTTTGGTGCCTGTGCTGGAACTAGCTCTTGTAGACCAGGCTGGCCTCGAACTCAGAGTGATCTGCTTGCCTCTATCCCCTGAGTGCTGAGATTAAAGGCGTGCACCACCACCACCCAACCCTGTTTCCTGAATCTTGACCATTGCTTTCTCTCCTCTATGGGACACAGGTCACTTGGGGGAACCATTGCCTTCTTTCTTCTGTGAGTCACAGGTCAGCTGGGGAACCACTGCCATTTCTCCTCTGTGGGTCACAGGTCACTTGGGGCCCCATGCTGTGCTCGGAATGAGATGATCCTTGACAGAAGTTGCCTCTGCCATTTCCTCTCTGGTTTGTTTTGGTAAGAGGACCCTGGCCATTCCCTTCCCTGCACATCCACCAGCTGGCTCTTTCCCTCAGTGGTGTGGCCTTCTGTAGGGTGGCCCTCCTTGGCTGTCACTGGCTAACCCTCAGGCCAGGACCACTCTTCTCCTCACTGAGACCTCTCACCTTGCGCTCACCCCAGCACCAGAACTCAAGTGTGCCTAAAGCTCATGCCTATACCCCTGGCATTCTGGAAGCTACGGCAGAAGGATTGCTGCTAGTTTGAAGCTAACATGGGTACAGAGTGAATTACAGGTCAGCCTGGACTCCAGCAGGAGATCTTGACTTAAACAAGGGCAATTTAAAACAACCAACAGCACGCCTGGCCTAGCAGGCGCCCAGAAGCCCTACTAGGAGCTTGTCTGCAGTGCTTCTGAGCAGTGGCCCTCATGTCTTTTCTGGCTGGCCGGGAGCCGCCCCTGCAGTCTAGCTCTCCCTGGAACAGCGTCTTCCTGCCACCTTGCCCTCAGGCCACCAGAAGACTCTGCCTTAAAGCCAGCACCGATTGCATCATGCAGGCTTTAGCTGTGCGGGCTGTAAGTGTCAGGCATACCTGCAGGGCTTTGTAGTTGCTTTTCAGTTTTTCTCCTATTTGTGGGACTTGAGTTTTAAAGCAGAGACCACAAGTGAAGGGTGCTGAGGGGTCCCCGGCTGCCAGGCAGGTGGGAACTGTCTCCTTGCCACGTGTTGTTTTAGACATATAATGTTTGGTAGCAGTTACACTGGTAGTGCTGGGTCTGTACTTATTCAGGGCTCGGTCTGCATGGGGGTCTAAGCCCCACTGTGTCTCAGGCTGCCATGGCCTCTGGCTACAGCTGAGCCAAGCTGAGAAAAGCAGGAGG
This sequence comes from Microtus ochrogaster, assembly GCF_000317375.1. NCBI lineage: Eukaryota > Metazoa > Chordata > Mammalia > Rodentia > Cricetidae > Microtus > Microtus ochrogaster. The sequence goes on along the minus strand of NC_022017.1, from coordinate 25,104,186 downwards.
AGCTGGAGGGGAAGCTCATTTGGTGCTCACAGGTTGTTTACCTGGGAAGCTGTTTAAGGCTGGAGTTGGTTCAGTTAAGGGCTCACTGGGCTAGCTCTCAACTCTACCTGGCTTCCACCCACCTGATGCTAGCTAGCCCTTATTGATAAGTATTTTGAAAATTCCCGGTTGTGGGTTTCTCCACCAATGCAATACGTCGAGTCCAGCTGAATTAATGAACAGAGCAAAGCAACTCCCAGGTTATCTCACAAAAGATAGGAGAGAAATCACATGACAGGTCTAGAGTCTGGGTCTTTTTTTAAAAGCTTATTTATTTATTATATATGCACATGTCATAAGAAGGCTCCAGATCTTATTATAGATGGCTGAGGGCCATCATGTGGTTGCTGGGAATTGAACTCAGGACCTCTAGAAGAGCCAGTGCTCTTAACGTCTGAGCCATCTCTCCAGCCCTAGAGTCTGGGTCTTAATAGCCTGTAGGCATGATCTTGAGCATCTGTGGGGGAGGAGTCACCGCTTGGTGGGCTTTCTCAAAGGGGGCAGAGCTTGAGTCCGACTGGGGTGGAGCTTCCAGCTCAACACTTGTGTCTGGTTGTGTATGGGGAGATATGAGCAAACTTCTCTTCACCTCAGATACAGGCATAGGCGGTAGACCAAAGACATGAACTAGCGTAGTGAGCCAGTGCGTTTATTGGGGTTACTTACAGGAGCAGGGGAGACTCAAAGGCATTTGCACCATCAAAAAGCCCACCCTAGCATGGTGATGACTCAGAAAAGCTACCACGCTGGGAATTTCCTGCACAGCGCAGACAGCTTGGCCAGTTGGAAAGTCTCCACTGCCCAGAAAGTGCCGCTTCTATCACCTCCGGGAGGGGCCTTGCGAGTCTTTTAACTGTTTTTTTGTTTTTTCGAGACAGGGTTTCTCTGTGGCTTTGGAGCCTGTTCTGGAACTAGCTCTGTAGACCAGGCTGGTCTCGAACTCACAGAGATCCGCCTGCCTCTGCCTCCCGAGTGCTGGGATTAAAGGCGTGCGCCACCATTGCCCGGCTAACTTTTTGAACTGTGTAAGTTTCATTAGCTTTTGTCTCATGAACCTCCCTCCTCCTTGCAGAAGGGAGTGTTTCAAATCCTCTTCGTAACTCCCGCAGAGATGCACACTGGGAGACTGGCTAGGTCAACAAACCATTGGATCCAGTTGACTAGTCAGTGTGCCCTGGGGACATGGAGGTTGTGCAGGGGTCTGGGAACAAGGCCCGGAGTCTCTAGGTGTTTGTACTTGGTCCAATGCCCTGATGGGCCTTGCTGACTATCGGGCGTCCTACATATGCCTGCCACCATGAATAGAGGAGCCAGCTGGATCTCTGAGAAGGTGCTGCTCAATCCTGGGTAGACCGGCCTCTGACTGAACCCTCAAGTGGCTGTCCATCCTGTCCTGGTCTGGTCTGGATCTCATGCTGCCTTCTTAACTGTGAGCCTGACTGGGAGAGTAAGACACAGCCCCTGTCACCCCAGGCACTGTGACTCTTCACTCTGGCTTTCCTCCCGGTACCCATGGCTGATGCTGTTCTTTTTTTTTTTTTTTTTTTTTCGAGACAGGGTTTCTCTGTGGTTTTTTTGTTTTTGTTTTTGTTTTTGTTTTTTTTGGAGCCTGTCCTGGAACTAGCTCTTGTAGACGGCTGGTCTCGAACTCACAGAGATTCGCCTGCCTCTGCCTCCCAAGTGCTGGGATTAAAGGCGTGCACCACCACCGCCCGGCTCTGATGCTGTTCTTGTAGGCTCTTTTGCCTCAGGTCCAGCACACAGCTCAGGTGGGATGAGAGGGTGAGTGGCAGGCAGCATGTGAGTTCGTTCTGACTTCTCCTGTCTCTGTAGCCTGGGTTTATGTAAAGCACTCCTGGGCTTTGCTCCCTTCCTTCAGGACGTGTGTTCCTCAGGCCTTCGAAACTGGAACCCTAGTGCCGGTTGCAGGGCTGAGGTTCTTGCTGGCCTGCCCAACCATTTAGTGGCTCAGTAACTCCTAGGACCATTGTGAGGGTGTCTTACTCTTCATAGATACATTGGTCTGGGACAGAAGGTGTATATAGCTACCTGCATCCCCCCGGTATTGTAAATGTTTGTCGACACACATGCAGCCATGCCTCGGCACTGTGACAGGTAATTGGGCAGGGGCTAGATGGCCCCCATCCCACCTGGCACTGGGCTTTGCACAGCACCATCTGTGGAGCCCTGTGAGTGCAGAGAGCTGCACACTCTCACATCAAGGGTGCTGCTAGAGTCTGCTTTCTGGAATGTGGGCCGGGGAAGGGAGGCAGGCTGTATCTAGGAACTGTAGAAGGTGTCTCCTCCAGATGTCTCCTTGGTTCCATCCTCCCTGTTCCTGGTTGCTTGGAGGATGACTGGAATCGGTAAAAGAATGCTTTGCTAGTGAGGAATTCTTGCATAGGTTTCCTGTCACCGAGTGTTGTCACTTACGTAATAGGGGTTTTTGCTTAATTACCTGCTGAAATGCAGGTTTTCCTGTGAGCTGTGTTTTCTTAAATGAGCCCATGTGTGGCTGCTCTGTTAGGTTCCCACTGAGTTGTCTCAAAGGCCCAGGGATCTGTGGTGGATGTGTCAGTGGAGGGCTATACTGGGAAGAATGTCTGGGCTTGGAGCTCTGGAGTGTGTTGGGATCAACTTATACTGCTGCTGAAGGACCTCTTACCCTGCCTGCCTTCTCCTCAAGCCTCAGTTTCCCCATCTATCAGTTGGATTAGCAGTAGCAACCTTTAATGTGGCGACCAGGAGACTAAAGGAGATCCAATGTATGCGGGGGGAGTTGGATAGTTGGGGAGCTTGTTCTTGTCAACTGAGAATGGGGCCAGCGGGTGAGATGCTGGCCCTCAGGCAAGGGGGCAGACATCCTGGAGTCACTGTACTTATCAGCGACATCCCGACTGTAGCTGCTTTGCTGAAGTTGCAAAGAGGGTTGTGTTCTCTGAAAACTGGAGGAAAGCTCCCTGCTTGGAGTCAGACCCCTTGGTTTTGGGAACTATGGAGGCCTGGGGGAGGTGAGAACAGTGCTGGGATTTCTAAACATGCCATCGTCCCCACCGCCTGGCTCAGCCACAGGATTTCTGTCTGGGCTCTGTGCAGTGAGTGTGGAGTGTTTAATTTGGGGCTCACAGTTTTCAGAGGGTTAGCCATGACCATCATGGCTGGGACCACGGCAGCAAGCAGGCAGGATGGCATTGAAGCAGTAGCTGAGGGCTTACACCTTGATCCACAGGCAGAGAGCACTAACTGGGAATGGTGTACGGTTTGGTTTTTTTGTTATTATTTAATTTTTATTTTTTTAAGACAGGGTCTCACTATGTAACTCTCTCTGGCTGTCCTAGAATTCACTGTGTAAATGAAACTGGCCTCGAATTCACAGAGATCCCAAGTGCTGGGTTAAAAGGCATGCACATCACGCCCATATGGTTTGGGCATTTGAGATCTCAAAGCCTGCCCATGTTACACCTTCTCCAACAAGGCCAGCTTAACATTCAGGTCCCCAAGTCAGGTGCATTTGGGCTCCCCTCAGTTGCACAGCTTACCGGACCATGGGATGAATCTAGAGTGCAGGAGGTGGCTCCCAGATGCACCTTGAGCCTGGGCGGACCTGAAGCCCATAAGGTATGAGGCAACATCCCAAACCTGGTGCTGGAATGACAGTGGCCAGGAGCAGATGGTGGTGTATGGATAGGATCTTGGGTAATACCCTAGAGGGGCCCTGGTTTCAGGGATGCATGTTGGTTTAGGGAAATGTGCTGGTTGGTAGCTTTGTGTGCATGTTGGGGTTCTTGTGTCTGTCGTTGTCAGGGCAGCCAACAAGCCATAGGTAGGGTTGGGATGTGGATTAGAACCTGTCTTGCCTATTGATCCTTGACCCCATTTACCATGCAAAGTCTCAGAACCCTCTGTTGCTCCACCCTCTCCCTTCCAGTTACTTCATGACATTTTCTTGGAGAGAAATATTACTTGCCTCATATAGGCCACCAGTGACAAAACAGAACAGTTCTGCCAAAGTCCAACCTGGTGAGCCAATGAGTTTATTGGGCTTACTTAAGCATATGGGAGAAGGGTTACTGCCTACAAGAGTGTGGGTGACCTCGAAACAGCTACGCCACCCAAAAGTCCCTGTGAGCTGGAAGCTTGAACACAAGCAGAATCATTATGTACTTGGCCTTGTTTGCTTTATGTGCATGAGTGTTTGCCTGCATGTATGTCGGTCTATGTACCGTGTTCATGCCGTGCCTCTAGAAACCAGAAGAGGGTGCTGGATCCTCTAGGGGCTGGAGTTTACAGATGGTTGTGAGCTGCCACGTGGGTGCTGGGAATTGAGTCCAGAATAGATGAGTTTCTCCGTAAAAGGAGTCTCCCTTTCAATTAGGCTTTGTTACTGTATAAGCTTACTCTCACATCCCAAGACCGAAGGACCACCTGCAGCTTGGGCTGAATTACTTGTAGCTAGGGGAGGAGGGAGTTGCTGGAATCTGAGGTGAGGCTCTAGGGACCCTCTCCACCCTCTTCTGTGAGGGAAGATTGTAGTGATGAGGAGAGCAGGTCTGCTTTTTGTCCTGCCTGGCTCCCACATGGTTAGCTTTACACCCAAAATAACAACACACAAATTGTATTCATTTAAACACTGCCTGGCCCATTAGTTCTAGCCTCTTCTTGGCTAACTCTCATACCTTGCTTTAACCCATATCTTAGTAATCTGTGTATCACCATGGGGTTGTGGCTTACCGGGAAGATTCTAACCCACGTCCATCTCGGGCTGGAGCTTCACGGCGATTGCCTCACTGCCTTCTACCCAGCATCCTGTTCTGTTTACTCCGCCTACCTAATTTTCTGTCCTACCAAAGAGCCAAGGCAGTTTCTTTATTTAGCCAATGAAATCAACACAAAACAGAAGACTCACCTACATCAGAAGATCTTTGCAAGGCATCTCAGATACTCTGCTGATGACGGTAATGGTAATGGCTGTTATGCTGAGGGGCCAGTGTTTTACACGGCTGACTGATGTGATTGCCTGACCATGGGAAGTCTAACCCCCTTCATGTTCTCGAGGCTTAGGGGCCACCTTCCCAAGAAGAAAGAGCTTTGGCTGAGGGCCAGGTGGCTCAGTGTTGCTCTGCAGCTGGCGGCCCCTGGGATTGTTACGCAGGAGCAAGGGTTGGCGTCCAATGGGAAAGAGGATGTGGTTTATCCCAGGATCTGTGGGAGTTCTACCAGATAAGGAGGGCTGAAGAGTGTGGCAGGGCCTCAGCTTGTGGGCCATGGGTTATAGATCTGTGTATCCAAACTCAGACTCTGAATTCAGAGCGGAGCTTCGGCTGGAGGAAGGTGAGCCAGAGCTGCTCTCAGGCCAAGTGCTGAGACTGGCAGCTGCTTTTATTTTCTTAGTCCCGGGCTTGGAAAGGGAAATAAAGCCCTTTGTGGTTCCCAAGTCCGGGGTTCTCAGACACTGCCTCCTTTGTGCGTCTGGAAGCCATTCAGGGCTTGCCAGTGCAGTGTGTGGTAACACTCCAGGGCTCACTTGCGGGTCTGGGCAGCTGGCAGCGTGCCACCCGAGCTGGAGGAGCCTAGAGAGCACCCACTGTCCTTCCCTGCTAGGGCCTGCAGATCCTAGACCAGCCAAACCTTTGGTGCCAAGCCTAGCTCTCAGGCTGGCAACTACATGCGTCCTTGAAACATGCCCCCGAATAGTTGTAGCTGGGGGTGTGTTTAAACACGCCTCCTTCCAGATAGAATGCAGGAATGGCCCAGCTGATGGCGTGGCAGAGTGCACTCTGAGTGTGTGTCACTTCCTTGAGGGAGTCTGTGACTTATGGGAGGGCATTGAGCTCCTGGTGGCATCTGCTCATTTGAGGCTGCCTTGATCTTGACAGAAAAGCACACGCCCCTCCAGGTCAGTCAGTCAAGGCATAGTCTGGTGCAGCCTTGGGAGGAGTCCGAGGAGGGATGGAGAGGCCACCTGAGAACCTAATGACACCAAAGGAGCCAACAAAGGAAGTGTCCCATCTCAGGAAGTGCGACTGCACTGCACAGAATTTGACAGGACGGAGGGAACAGGTTTGAGGGAGCTGGCTGCAAGGAGGGCTGGGGTGCACATGGGGGATGTGGGGTACGCGTGGGGGATGTGGATTCATGAGAGGATCCTGCTGTAGGGAGAATAGCTAGGCTATAGGCCAAAGAGTCACCTCCTTCCATGACCTAGGGGTGGTGGTCAGTTGAACACAGTGAGGTTCAGAGGGGCCTGTGGAGGATACATGGCAGCTGGAATCAGGGTAGCAGGGGAGACTTGAGCACAATGTTGGCTTGGTGGGCAATGCTTCTGCCCGTTGCATCAACACCCAGCCTTGGAGGGTGGGCAGCCCCAGGCAGTCTTGGTCCAGGCTTCCTCCTTTGTAATCCAGGTGATGTGTGTAGTTGAACAGTGGCCTGCAAATTCATGTCATCTGGAAACAGGGCCTTTGCAGCTGGCGTTGAGGTGTGGTCACCCTGGGGCGGTGTTCCAGCTAGCAGGGGATGCCAGTGTGGGGGTGGCAGATGTCCCTGGGAAGGTCAGAAGGGACCTGTCTCTGGTGACTTGAGTTTTGGTCCTTTGCCGCTGAAGCCTGAAGAGTTCATCTTTTTGAGGGAACTAAGGGATATCAAAAGGGGAGCCAAGGGGCTGGGAAGAGGCCCTCCGATTCTCCTTACTTGGGGAGAGTCTGCACATCCTGGTTCTCCCTTCAGTACCTGTGTGAACAGCTCAGCAGGACCCCAGGTGTGGAGCTGAGCAGGTGGCTGGGAGCCTGAGCTCCCATGGGTAGCCAGCCTGCCGTGCCTTCTTTTGGGTGGTGGCAGGCTGGATGGGCACCTTTGTCTCCTTTCCTCATTTGCTTGCTGCAGCTTAGTAGAGAAGTTGACCCTAGTTCCAAGGAACTCCGGAGTCTCAGTCTGGGGAACCCTCTTGAGGGAGCCCTCATGGAGCCAAGAACTCCATGTAAAAGCATGCTTCCTGCCTTCTTCAGCCTCTAGGTAGCCTGTGTCCACCCAGGTGCGTACCCTCCTGCATCCATGGGAGTCTCTCCCCCACCTCCCTTCTCTGCAGCCTCTAGCAGCAGAAACAGGGCTGGGCATTCCCAGAGCAAAAGGAGGTCAGTGCCAGGTTGCTGACCTTATACTTTGCTTTGCTCTCTATCTTCCTTTCTTCTTTTTCGCTTTCTTTTTATTTGTGTGTGCACCCATATGCTTGTTGTGTACCCATGCATGTGCAGAAGCCAGGGGAGGACATCAGATGTCCTCTGTCACACTCTACCTTAGTTCCTTGAGACAAGGTCTTGTCATTAATGCTAGAGTTAGGTTGGCAACCAGCAAGCCCCAGTGTGCCTCCTGCCACCAGTCCCTGCAGCACCAGGGTTATAGGTGTGCACGTGGCTGGGCTTGTCTTTTTACACGGGTGCTGGGAATTAGAACTCGGGTCCTCATGCTTGTTAGCAAGCCCACTAACACACTGGGATTCTCTCCCCAGCCCCTGATCTTAGTTTTCTCAATTAAAGCCATAGGCACCAAAATTCCTGGAAGTGGGCTGGGGTGCTGGTGTTCATTGAGGGAAGGTGGTTGGAGTTTTACAAGGCAAAGCCTCCTAGGATGGATAGATATAGTTCATGTCCCCAAATGCACCCTTAAAAGTACTTAGTGTGGTGTGTGCATCTTACCATAGTAAATAAACCGCTGGAGCAAAGACATTGGAAGGCACCGTGGGGCATTGGAGAGAGACTCGCTGAAGTCACTCAGAGCCAGCACCCTGGTGAAGTGTGTGTCTTCCCATACCTGTTTGCACAGTGTGACCACGGGGCTGTGGCTCTTTGGAACTGGTGTCCTGTATGAGGCCACAGTAGATGCCATCTGCTCGGAGCACGGCTGGTAGTGAGCGAGGGTGATACACAGGGAGGCTTTCCACACACAAGGTGTGCTCGCTCCGTTGCATTTGTGGTGGAATCAGATCCCACAAGGAGAACCACTGACTTTGCGGACTTCTGTGTCCTAAGATCCCGAATCACCTGCGGTATTAGTGTGTGTTGGTTTCCTGTTTGGTAACTCAGCCAGTTTCTGTGTGAGCTAGGAAGTGGTCCCCCACTCCACCCCAGTTTAGTCACGCGGCCCTGGCAAATGTGAATCTCTCACTCAGGTCGGCTTTCTGCGATCCCTATTGCAGTGTGGATGCTTTTACTTTTAAATGTTTGGGCTTTTTATGAGTTTGTTTTTTACAGTTGTCTAGCGGCAGTCTATGCTTTTTTACTTTGTAAATTTATTTTACAGTCTCTTTAAAAACATTTTTTAGACTTATTTATTTTATATTTTGTGTAAGAGTGTTTTGTCTGCATGTGTGTGTGTGCACCATGTGCATGCCTGGTGTCTGCACAGGTCAGAAGAAAGTACCTGATCCCTTGAAAATGGAGTTCCAGATGGTTGTGAGCCACCATGTGTGTGCTGGAAACTGGTCCCCTAGAAGAGCCGCCGGTGCTCTTAACTCTGCTGAGCCATCTGTCCAGCCCCTCCTCTCCATCCCTCAGTGTAGACCATTATCTCCTCTCTGGTAGCTTGCTGTATATGTTTTTGAGTTTAATGTCCCTTTGGTCCCCCCTGAAATTCATAGTTCCAGTATATGATATGTTTCCATGTGGCTGGCGTGTGCTCCCATCCTGAGTGACTGCTTGTCCCACCCACCACACTGTCTACAGCTGGGTATAGGTTAGATTCCATTCCCCCGGGGGTCTGTTCGCACTCAGAGACCCTCAGGCCCTCTGGCGTTCTGCAGTTCAGAGCAGAACAAATTCTTTTTCTTTCCTTCTCCTCCCACCCCAGGATCTCATGTAGTCCAGATTGGCCTCAAACTTGCTGTGTAGCAGAGCATGACTTTGAGTTCCTGATCCTCCTGCCTCCGTCTCCCAAATGCCAGGATGACAGGCAGGTATCGCCACAGTGCTGGGGATTGAACCCACGGTTCCATCCATGCTAGGCAAGCGTTCTGACAACTGAGCTATTTCTCCCCGATCTCTGGGGCAATGTCTGATCCATTCTAACTGAGGTCTTACAGGTTCCTCCATTAGTGAGTCTAGCTGTAGGCTAAGGAGAGCAGGAGCCTTGGAGGCAGGCAGGCTTGTCTGTTGCAAGTCTGTGTCCACCGAGGGCTTCCGTGCTGCTGCCCCAAACAGGAAGCTCTTCCCGCCTTGCTGCACTGAGTCCACCCAGTTCACTCCCCCGGTTTTCCTTGCGTGAAAACAATCCTGTGGTTGACTGGGCCTAGGCCCAGGCCTGGGGTCAGGCCCTCAGCATGTGTCATCTTGAATTCCCAGAATACTTTGGCCTGGTCAGGATTATTTCTGTTTCAGAGACAAATGTCTCTGCTCAGAAAGGAGGTGAGGGTGGAGCAGGTTGGAGCCCAGGCATTTCACTGTGCTGCACCCTGGGGCCCCAGGTCTCTTGAAGATGCCAGGGTGGGGTCTGTGGATCCTGACCTGTAGCCCTAGACCTTGGAGCTGTATGACTGGAACTGGGCCCTCCCTTGCCTGTCAGCCCTGCTATCCGTGCTATCTGGGAATGAAGCCAGCTGGACACTGGGAAAAAAACAGCCCTTCCCCCTACCTCCTGGGGATTTTGAGGGTTGCTATGGCTCTCCTGTTCCAGTTAGGATAGAGGGGCGGAGAGCAGGCCTCCGGGGGTGTCCATCATTTGGTACACATTGTCTGTTAATTTAATGAGCTTTGTATGCGGCACACAGCGTGTAACGTGACATGGTACCAGGCCTTTGCCTAACTTCTAAGTCCATTTCTAGGAGGGGCTTTGTTGTGGAAGCTGAGTCTCCAAGACCAAGCCAGTATTTGATGGTGAGGGGGGAAAGTTGAAAAGACAAAAGAATGGATGGATTCTGTCCCTGCCCATTTTTCTGCAGGGTGTCTTCAGAGGCAGAGGTGTTGCTCCAGCCCATCCTTGGTGCTGTCCCAGGCAGTAGTATGTAACCAGTTTCCGATCTTAACTCTTAGCATTTTGGAGAGTGGTCAACCTTTTCATTCCCAGCTCTATTTGTCCCTATACCCTTAAGCCTGTCACTGTGGTGACCCAGACTAGACCCTCCCTGTGGCCAGGAGGGCTCCCCCTGACAGCCTGGGCTTTCTTCTGCTGTTAGGACTTTGCACAGGAAGAACCTCAGCAGCTGGTCATGTCATCTGTGATTGGGTAGTGACTGGTCTGGTGATATGTGCCCATTCATTGTAGAGCTGGGTGCTTCCTGTCAGCCTCAATATAGAGCTGGAACCAAACATGGCAGGGGCAACAGGCAGCGGGCAGCCACTGACGTGCTCCATTCTCTTGCAGGGAACCCTCCCGTCATGTCCAGGTGAGGCCAAGGAGTGCCGTGCTGAACATGCTCAGGAGGCTGGATAGGATCAGGTTCAGAGGCCACAAGAGAGAGGACTTCCTTGACCTAGCCGAGTCTCCAAATGCCTCGGACACCGAGTGTGGAGACGAGATCCCTCTGAAGACACCACGGCCCTCACCCCGGGACAGTGAGGAGCTCAGGGACCCTGTGAGTATGTGCAAGTCCCCGAGTCTTGCATCCCTTGATGTGGACAGCAAGGACAGCATGCCCAGTTCATAGGTGGCCAAGCGAAGATTCATGCCTGACCAGGCAGTTTAAACATACACAGAGGCCCAATCCTCTGTCCCCTGTTGCCTGTTTCCTTCAACATGCAGCGTCAACTGGAACAGGTCCTTATCTTGGTGGGATTTCTGTATCAAGTTTTGTCTAGACACTGCATTGCTTTGTCTTGTTTGTTGGTTTTTCTGGGTGTTGGCGAAGCTTCTCACATAAACACAATGTTGTAGCCTGGCTTGACCCCTTCAGGAACATTGGTGTGGGGATGGGGCAGGGTGAGACTGATCTAGAAGCTGCTGGCACCCTGCTTGTCTGTCCATGCCAGGATGTGTGTCACTGACCCAGCCACTGGCTGAGCCCTCATTAGCCCACACAGTGGCCAGTGGCAAGGAGCCTTTTGTCCAGGCATCAGGTATCACTGGAGAGCCTTAGCCAGGGCGAAGCTTTGGTGTGAACAAACCAAGGGCCCCTGCCTTCCTGAGCTTGTATTTTATGGGTGTCGGGCGGGGGAGTGAGAGTCTAGCCTTGCAGTCTTTCCTCTGGACAGGTCTCTTCAGTCTCAGATTGGCTGTGGTGTGCACATTGACTCAGCCCCCTCCCTACTACCCCAGAATCCTTGAATGTACTTGATGACCATTGGTTTTCCCTCTCAGCCCTGAGCCTGGTACTCTTTCCAGATGTGGCTGCGATCAGCGGCCTTCCCCTAGCTCCTATATTATTAATGCTTCATAATAGGATGGTGACTGTGTACTGCTCCTGGCAAGATTAATAATTTACTAGTGCTGCCTCCTAAGAGCCTGGCTGTGTGCCCTATGCTGCCTGGCCAGGTGGGTGGGGTCATTTGCCTTCCTATTTAACCTCCTGGTGTATTAGACGGGTCCTGTTCCCTGTTCTCAGAGTTCAAAGGCCATAGCTAGTCCTGCAGCTTTTGGTTAGGGGAGGGCTGTGCATCTAGCTTGCAAAAAGCCATGCGCCTTTTGCAGGTGACATACAGAGCAATAGAGGACAGAAATCTATATCTTGTCCAGTGCTGGTATGGAGTTGTGCAAGTTACAAGTCTGGGTGAGATGAAAGTCTTTGGGCTGAGCATCTCAAGGATGCTCAAGAATTGCCCTGCACCTACACACGTGTGCACACAAATTCACAAGCATGCATACACATGTATACACACATACATACGCAGAAATATACACACGCACACATATAAGCACATGTACATATGTACATACATATACACACTCACATGTACACACATGCATGCATACCTGAGTGCCTCCACATACACACACACACACACACACACACACACACACACACTATACAAGATTCATGGTTCAGTGGCCAAAGGAACCAGTTAAGAGGCTGTTCTGGCTGTCACTCTGTGTGTCTAACCAGGACTGTGTAGTAGACTGTAGTAGTAGGACTGGACCTGGGTTCACCTACTGAGCGTGTGCATGAGGTGTTGTGGAGAGAAGAGGGTAGTATGTGGAGAGCCACCCCATGTCACAGGCTCACTTGGCCACTTAGCAGCTACAGGGGCTAGCTAGACTGCAGTTAGAGTTTCCTGTTATGCAGACCACAGGTGTTCTAACACTATGTGGCCTACCTGTGATGTCTGGCCATCCCTGGACCTCCTGCTGGTGACATAGCTAGGCATGGGGCTAACAGAGATTCTGAGGCCTTAGCAAGCCCATGGCTACATGCTATGTGACCCTCATGGCACACATAGGCTTGAAGGTAGTTAGGTAGGGAGTGGCACATTCTTTTAGGCCAGGTTTTAGTGGCAACTTTGGGCAACATTGGTTTATATTGGGATACCTGGTGAGTGGACAGGGCATATTTCCGTATCCTTCCTTGCTTATCACAGGGGAAAGGTTCCTGGTGTGTGCTAGTCTCCAGGGGTACCATGGTGGTTGAGTTGACCTTAGGCAGAAGCGAGCTGGCTCAGAAGGCGCAGGTTCTGTGCTGACTAGCGAAACGGGAGGAGAGATTGCAGGATTTGGGGGTCTTAACTAGAGATAACACCTGGATTTAGGGGCTACTGGGAGGGACAGTGCCGAAGCTAGTTATTTTAGGGTAACTAGCTTGGAAGTATAGTTTGGAGAATGTGGGCTCCTAAGGGAGGCAGAAGAACAAGAAGGGACATGCCAGGGCACTGTGCTAGTTGGATGGGCCATCTTTGATGTGTAGGAAACTCCCTGTGCGACAGGAAGGTCCCTGGAGAGGTGTTGATTTGGGAGGTAGGCTTGGCATCCTGGCTGCAGCTGAGAGCAGCTACTGCAGAGGTCTTGGCAAGGTCAGACCTGGAACCTAGGCTCTTGTGCCTTCCAGGATTAGGGAGCCCTGTGGGGAAACTGCTCCAGGGACCTCCCTGCATGGGGTCAGCCCTAGCTCAGGGCATTGTGCAGAGTGCCGGCTCACTGGTTGTAGAGGGACCAGGTGATGCTATTTGGCCGTCACCCACCACTCAGCAACCACAGTTTAAAAAAGGGACGTGTTGGTGTTTGTTCTGGGCATGCTTTGAGGCTTAAGTGAGCTTGGTAACTAGTTGGATCATTGTTGCCATGCAGGTAGGCGTTAGAACCCATAAACAAGTGGCTCAGAGGCTCCTCCCAGGCCAGGTTCTTTTTAGGGCCTTGGTCTTATAATAAGTTCTCTCCAGGGACTCCAGGTCAGAGTGCAGTGGTAAATAGTCTTCCACGCCTGTGTTACTCCTTCTTGGGGGTGCAATAACCCTTTGCCTTCTATAGCCTCCTGGAGAGATTGGGAGCCCAGGCAGCAGCACAGAGGCCTCACTGGTTGGTTGATTTGATGCCCTCATAGGAGCACCCTTGCAGCTTTATGGGGGCCATTGTATGAGTTTGAGTCAACAGTCTCTAGTGTACACTTTATACTGTGCAGCCCAAGAGGGGCTATGTGTGCTTTAATGGTCACTGGTAGATTTCCCAGCCTCAGTTCTGCCTACTGCCAGTCTGCTACATCTCTGTTACTTGGCATATGTAAAAAATTATCTGAGCGGTGGTGGTGGTGCACGTCTTTAATCCCAGCACTCGGGAGGCAGAGGGAGGTGAATCTCTGTGAGTTCGAGGCCAGCCTGGTCTACAAGAGCTAGTTCCAGGACACGCTCTAAAGCTACAGAGAAACTCTGTCTCGAAAAAAAAAAAAATTCCCCCCGGGCAAGGTGGTTTATGTTTTTATTCCCAGAACATGGGGAGGTAGAGGCAGACAGATCTCCATGACTTCAAGAACTGTCTGTATACATCTGTCTGCCTATCTGTCCGTCCGTCCGTCAGTCAGTGCGACCGTCCGTCCATTCTTATCCATCCATCCATCCATCTATCTATCTATCTATCTATCTATCTATCTATCATCTGTGTGTGTTCTTGTGCTTGTCATGGTGTGTGTATAGAGATCAGAGTACAGTTTGTGGGAGTTGATTCTTCTACCACAGGATTCAAACTCAGACTTGGCTGCAGGTGCCTTTACCTAATGAGCTGTTTCACTGGCCGGGTGTTTCCTATTCTGTACATTTTCCTGTAAAATGTCTGGCACAGTGTGTGGCCATTGGTATCTGGCTTTCTTGCCTTTTTGTGGCTGAATTGGGTCCTGTGGTTTGCTCTGGGAGTATAGCTCAGTGATGGAGTGGTTGCCTAGCATGCGCAAGAGCCTGAATTCAGTCCCAAGTGTATCTATATGCATAATCTTCTGGAGTGGTGGCATGTATCTAATTCCAGCACTTGGGAAACCAAAGCAGGAAGATTACCATAAGGCCAGCCCAGGTCATATGGCAAGTACTGGGCCAGCTGTAGCTACATAACAAGACTCTGTCTCAAAAACAAAACAAAATAACAATAACAAACCCCTAAAATAAATCAAACAAGCTCAGGGTTTGGATGGACCATGCTTGCTTATCCATGCACACACTGGTAGACATTAGGTTTGTTTCCACTTTGGCGCTCTGGCAAACAACAGAACACCTGGAAATATAGTTTCTCACAAACATCTGTTTGCATCAGGAGTTGCTGGGTCTTGTGGAGGCCCTGTGCTTCTGAGGGACTGCTGTACTGTTTTTCCCAGGTGACAGGGCCATTTTCCATTCCTGTGGGGGGGGGTCTGTGGATTCCCCTGGTTGAGGTGGCCCAGATGCCCCATTCACCCTCACCTGCGCTCCACTCTGCGGGATGTTGAGCTGCCTCACTTAGCAGGCATTCAAGCTCCCACTGTGGAATCTGCTTCTAGTGACTTCCCCACTGAGGGACACTGGTGCCATCCAGTTTGCAGTATTGCTTGGTCTGTGAGTCACATGTCCACATAGGCCACATCCCACTCCTGTGAAAAGTGACGGGGCCTCCAATGGCTGCTGAGAGCTGCCCTCCTCCAGGCAGTACAGTTCATCCCTATGACTGGTGGAAAGGCCTGTGCTCCCTCACCCCCACCTTGGGTTCCCTCCAATTCCCGTGTCGGGTTAATTCAGGCAAAAATGACACCTCAGCTTGCCTGGCTTTTTATCATGAGAGAGATGATCATCTTTATACTCACTTTTTTTTTTTTTTTTAGCATGTTTAGCACTGTGGTATATTTCCTTCTATACTTTAAAAGTTTTTTTTGTGTGTCAACAAAACTGATATCGAACTCACAGAGATCCGCCTGCCTCTGCCTCCCGAGTGCTGGGATTAAAGGCGTGCGCCACCATCGCCCGGCTATACTCACTTTATTATGTAAATTTACAATGGTTTTATCACGGCCCTGGTTCATGTCCAGGCCCCTGGTTTCCAGGTCACAGTTACTCCTCCTGAGTCTAAGAAAGGGACAGCTAGGGAACCATGATGCCTACAGGAGGATTCAGCTCAGAACTTCGGCACAGTGCCCTGGAGGCTTGTCATCTCTGTTGGAGACCTTGGTCACTTGGCCAGGCCCCTTAGGCCTAGCTTCACTGCTGCTGGGGTCAGGGGACTCTCCTGAGCTGTGGCCTCTTCTGCATGGAGGCCACTAGAACTCACAAGCTGAATGGAAACCCTGAGAGCTGGGTGTCGGGATACCCATTCAGGGATGTAAATGGGTGCATTCAAGTGGAACTTGCCATCTAGAGATGAACTGGCTGCTTTTGGCAGGAGATTGCTGAGCTCATCAGGTTGACCATTCTGTCCCTGCCCCCTCTGCCTTCTTTGCCAGCCTCCGCACCTGCTGCCTGCCTGTTGTGTGGCCATCCTGCTCCCTTCCAGGTTGGGAGGCCCTGGTTCCTCTCAAGCTTCCCTTCTTGCTCTCATCACTTGGGGTTCACCCTTCCTAGCCTGGCATGCTGGAAATAGAGTGGCATCATTGAGTCTGGTTTCCTGGGCTTTGAAAGATGGTATTGCCTGTACATTCCGTAGCTGGGACAGCCAGGGATCCGGAGTTGGCTCTGCTGCTAGAGGGCTGGCACATACAGTCAGGATGCCTGTGCTGAGTAGTGCTTGCTTCTTGTTCATGGGGTCTTCTCTGCTATGTAACTCATAACAATTACCTAACAGTTGGGTATCTTCTGGGCAGGGCCTCATTTATCCTGCATGGGCTGTGCCCATACCTATGGCCTGGCTTCCCTAGGACCCCTGCTGCAGGGCCCCTTGACAAATGTGGCAGCAGACAGGCCTGCCAAGCCCAACACAGTACCCCCGCTGTAAGCCTGCTGGTGCTGTGAGCAGAGCTAGTGAAACATTTAACAGTTTCCTTGTAGGCGAGATCAGACCGCAGTCAGAACATGGGGCATTTCTTAGCGATGAAGGGAGAACAAGGCTGCAGAGTTCCTGGGCTGCTGGATCCCATTTCAATTCAGCATTGATGACCTCCTTCCTAAGATAGGACTTGTCTTAACATGCTGGGGGCAGGGAGGCTAGGCGTGACTCAGACACACAGAGAACGAGGAGAACTTAAGAGAAGGTGCATAGACAAGAGGGCCGGAAAAGAGATGGAGACAAGGAAATCAGGGTGCACATGCTAGCACCAGCCCTGGTAGAAAAGAGATGGAGACAAGG
>NC_022017.1:25084824-25087401 GCF_000317375.1 Microtus ochrogaster | reverse complement strand
AAGAGATGGAGACAAGGAAATCAGCGTGCACATGCTAGCACCAGCCCTGGTAGAAACTCTGAGGAAACGTTTGTTTCCTGTTCAGGAGGTGAGTGAAGCCATGGGAGATCAAGAGGGGCCAGAGTTAGGAATTAGGTGCCCGCCAGGACCATTGGTCATGTGGCGCAGAGCTGGGTTAAAGATGAGCACATCGCATGTGTCCTGAAGTTTGCATTTGAGATTGTATGATTGTCCCTTCACGAACATCTTATTATCTATCTGCCTTTGATGTGTCAGGGGCTACTTGCGAAGATAGGAGCTAGAGACAGGCAGCCATGTGGGGTTGTGACTGCCAGTTTCATAGCCTGTGTATATGGAGTCCTGCACACTGAGCGCTGCAAAGTCTCAGTGGACTCTCCTGGCTCAGTATGTCTAGTCTGGCATTGACTGGGACTGAGCCACCTCTGGACAGATGTCTGCATGGTGTTTCTGGGCTGGGGGGCTTCCCACCTGATGGTGAGCTTTCTCGGGATCCACTATTATGTGACATAGGACACAGGTGGTGATGCATGTCTTCTTTGGGAGTTTTCTTGTCCTGGGCAGCGGGTTTAGAGTGCTGGGATACTCGTGAGCTCCTAGCTCTTCTAGAAAAGGTGCTTCTTGGCTGGATTTATTATACAATAAAATTGAGCTGGGGAGTGACAACCAGAAGACCCCTTGGGTAGACCACACAACAGAAATTACTGTGCCTTCAGCCACCCCAAGCTTTCACCATGCCACTATACCAAGGGACCAGGTCCATATCCCCATAAACAGGTATTCTGATAGGCAGACAGCTGGAAGTGCAGTCCAGACTCCCTGGCAGGGTATCCATTGACTGGAGGGACTTTGTGCAGAGCCTCTGGTCTCTACCTGCCCCTTCATCCTATGCCCCCTGAAGGGTACACATATCCACAGTGCTCCCCATGTCCTATTGCCTAGGAGAGGTTTGGGGGCCCAGCAAGCTGGTCAGGTCCCCTCTGTTGCTTGCAGGGATCTAGTGTGCCATTTTTGCCATGTTGATAGCAGGGTCCAGCTGTGAGATGACCACGTGAGTTCCCACTGTGGCCTGGGGGGCTGTGCAGTGATGGGTGGGGCTGTTTTCTTTTCCTGTGGTCAGCAGGAGGCATAGCTGTGTCAGTGGCATTGCCAGTGGGAGCTGTGACTACAGCCAGTCCTTAGTCAGTGGACAGTACAGTGATAGAATTTGCTCTCTGGGGAGCCAACAGGAAGGGCCTGGTGTGGAGTGTGCTCATCTTGGCTCCTCATAGGACCCATTTAGCTGTTCTCCCCTCTGATCTGCTCAGTGTGGGATAGACACCTTTGGGATACCATTAAGAGATCTGCTCTGTTTGAGTCATTGTGTACTGCAAGCACCAGGACAGTGGCATGGTTTTTTTCCCTCTGTAGTACCAGTCAGTACTGCTATCATCACGAGGCTTAGTGCTGGCTGGGATGATGATACACATTCAGGAGGTGGAGGCAGGAGGATCATGAATTTGAGGCTAGTCTGGACTGTATTATGAGACCATCTCAAAAACAAAATAACATTTAACATTAAAATGACATTTAACACTTTATTTACTGTTTTAAACCCTTTCCATTTTTAAGTGGTTATGTGTGATGCACATGTTTGATGTGTGTGTGTGTGTGTATGTGTGTGTGTGTGTTTGTGTGTGTGAGTGAGTGTGTGAGTGCATGTGCACCCGTGTGCATGTGGAGGCACAAGATTGATGTGAGGAATCATCCTCCATTGCTCCATTGTATTCACTGTTGCAGGGTCTCTCAATCAAACCCAGAGCTCAGTGATGGTGACTCTTGCTAACCCGTCTGCTCTGGAGACTCCCTGTCTCTGCCTTCTAAGGCTGGCATTACAAGTAGGCTACCGTGCCCACCTGGGATTTATGTAGGCTCTAGGGATCCAAGCTCTGATCTTCATCCTCGTGTGGCAAGTGTCTTGACCACTGAGCAGTGTCCCTGTCGTGTAGGGTTTGATGTTTGTGTGTGTTCTTTCTTAAGCCTTCGCTTGTGTCAGGTATGAGGAGATCCACACTGTCTGCGATCCTGAGGTGAGCGGGTGAGCTGGCACACAGTTGTAGAGCCCATGCCTCTTTGTCCCGTATGCTCTTGGGGCCCTAGGGCCACTGTATTGACTATAATGTGCTCTTCCTTGTGGTCCATCTGCATTAAAGCACCAGAGGTTGCAGCTGCCATCCCAAGGCTCTGGGGCCCCCTAAAACCAACTGGGATCAAGCAAGGCTGCTTTAGTGTGGCCCTCTGAACTCTTTGTGTTTTCCTTCCAGGCTGGCCCAGGGACCCTCATCATGGCAGCAGGTGTCCAGGACTTTAGCAGGACAGAGTTCGATCGGCTGAACGAGATCAAGGGTCATCTGGAAATTGCCTTACTGGAAAAGCACTTTCTTCG
Organism: Microtus ochrogaster; assembly: GCF_000317375.1. Lineage (NCBI taxonomy): Eukaryota > Metazoa > Chordata > Mammalia > Rodentia > Cricetidae > Microtus > Microtus ochrogaster. Next base: position 25,084,958 of record NC_022017.1, on the reverse strand, counting down.
TGAGTACAAGAAAGTCCTTATGGGGGATGGGCCACTGCTGAGTGAAGGCCAAACTGGGAGTGCTATGGTGTGGCCATGGGACAGGTGTCGGTGGGGGCAGGCATGTGTGAACATAGGTGTGTGGGGGCATAGGT
>NC_022017.1:25080962-25084150 GCF_000317375.1 Microtus ochrogaster | reverse complement strand
GTGGGGTGATAGGTGTGAACATAGGTGTGGGGGGATAGGCTTGGACAGAGATAGACATGGACTTGGCTGTCCCCACATGATAACTTCCCCTCTGAACATGTGACTGTTGCCTGTTGCCTCACAAAAGCCAACCCTGGCCCATGCTTTGCAGGTGGGATGAGGGAGCATCAGGAGTCTGGGAAAGGAGGGGCCTATCCATGAACTTGATTGGTTTCCGTGACTCAAGCACAGTTTACTCAGACTTTTCAGAGCTCCTTTGAGGAATCTGAAGCCATCTGTCCTGTTACACATTGGGCCTGAGGGGAGGGCACCTTGGGACTTTTCCCCTCATGGCTCCTGCTGGCCAGGTTCTGATCTGTGAAGTAAGGAGGAAGTGGTTTTGGCAGAACAGGAGCATTTGGAGTCACCATCCACTAAAATCTCACGTTTGGTCTTTCCCTTGACTTCCGTGTGCTCCTGGCGAGGAAACTGAGGCACAGATGACCGAGTCACCCTACCACACGGTGGGAGTCGTAAGAACTTAAACCAGCCTGGCTAGCTCCAGAGCCCGCGCTCGTGGCCCCGATGTGAGATAGTGTTGTCATGGTTGATGCTCTGCAGGCGCTGAGGCTTCTGAGAAGAGAGTGTCAGTCCTGCTTGCCCAGAGCTGGTCACTGAGAATCTGTGGGGCAAATCCAGGCCAATGCCAGGGTGTAGGGCTGCCTGAGCGCTCGCCCCACTGTGGAAGAGTTTGAAAGTGCAGCATGGAACCAGCCAGACCCCCATGGGGATGAGGCAGTGGGGGACTCTAAGGGTGATGGATCATGAGGAAAAATGTCTGAAAGTGTGTCCTTGCCCGTTCCTCTGTAGGACAGCATGGTTGGTGTCCTAGGATCGTTCCCACAATTCTTTTCTCAGACTTGCCCAAGGAACTATCTCATCCTGCTCCTTGGTCACTCCTAAGGTGTGGTGTGGCATTTACCCTCACAGTGTGGGGGCAGCTCTGGGCAGGTTTTTGTTGTTGTTGTTTTAAATGAAAGATTTTGAAGATACATAGACTCAGAGTAGAGCATGTCAGAGATGCCTGTTGACTCTATACCTGCTTCTGCAGGAGCAGATTCTAAGCCAGGCTGGCTGTCGCCCCTCCTCCCCTGGGCGTGTTGGGCGAATCCCAGCCAGCGCTCTATGGCTTCATCTGTAAATATTTTAGTAGATAGCTCAATATGTTTTAATGACAAAAGCTGAGAGACCAAGATGGCAAGGAGAACAGCAGACAGCTTTCCTTGATTGCAGCCGAGACCGACTGGAGCTCGGATTTCCCCGATAGATAGGCTCATGATTTCTGACAACTTTGAATTGATACTCGTCAGGGTCCGTGGGTGGGAACGGCTGGCGTATCTCCTCAGTCTTTTGGTGCCTTCTCTCTCTATTCCTGCCTTCACCCCGGGTGGCTAGCTCACCAAAGCTGGAGCTCCCCCTGTGAGAGTAGTGTCCTGTGGACTCCCCATGTCTGCTGTCCCTCCTCCATAGTGGTGGCTGTGACTGGTCTTGGGGGGCAGACCTTCGATGGTATTGCTCTGTATTGCCCTTGAGGCGTGCTGTCCCTGAGGTCACAGCAATCGTTAAGTGCGGTCTCTGAAGGGACTCTTGCCAGCCAGAACATGGCAAACATGGCTCTGGCAGGGTTTGTCCTTCCCCCCAGTTCCCTCTGCCTTTTCTAAAAACCATGAGATCACATTCCTAAAGCTAGTCACCATGGTCTAGTCCCTTATTTGGCCACTTCCTCCTTCTGAACTGACTACAACAAAGGTTCACCTATCAAAGTATTAAAGTCCAGCAATCAGAAGCCTCCTTTGGCTCTCCTAACTAATATGCCCTCTTAAAATTAAGCTCCTTGCTGGGCGGTGGTGGCGCACGCCTTTAATCCCAGCACTTGGGAGGCAGAGGCAGGCGGATCTCTGTGAGTTCGAGACCAGCCTGGTCTACAGAGCTAGTTCCAGGACAGGCTCCAAAGCCACAGAGAAACCCTGTCTCGAAAAAAAAAAAAAAAAAAAAAAAAAAAAAAAAAAAAAAAAAAAAAAAAAAAAAAAAAAAAAAAAAAAAAAAAAAAAAAAAAAAAAAAAAAAAAAAAAATTAAGCTCCTCACCCTAACGCGGGATTTCTCCCTTTACCTTTATAAACTGTCATTTGCCTATGGGTCACACATGTCTCCTCTCATTCCAGAGGCGGTCCTTTGTCGTCCCCTCCAGTACAAACACCCCTGGTCCCCTGTCTTTGTCTCTTACTACCTGCCCCTTGTCTCTCTAGGGCAATTAGATATCCTTTGTGCTGAGAGCTTGGCCTTGGGGTGTCCTGGGAGAACACCAGCGCGTTCAGTCAGTCCGTCAGAGTGCTCACACTGGTCATTTTTGTACGTCTGCTGTTCTTGCTCCACTGATTAACCGGTGCATCTCTGAAAACAACTTTCTCTTTGCTCTCTGGGTGCCTTGAGGTGTGGTTCCCGTGGGAAAAGCTGGATACACGGATTTCCCCGCCTTGTGTCACAGTTTTGAATATGAATAGAACATTTCGCCTGAGACCAGAGGGGTGCCTGCTCCGCCGGGTGTTTTAGAACTGTGTCATCAGAAGTCCCGGGAACAAACTGTGATCATGACCTGTGTATGCGATTATAGTCCTGCCTCTGGGCTGTAGACGCCTCAGCCTTGACTTCTCAGCCTGCTCACAGTAGGACAAGTTGTTCGAGCTCCCTCACAAACACTTCTCACCCTGCTACTGGCGTGGACCGTCTTTCTAGGCAGTTCTGGCTCTTTTCAGTGGAAGTCATCCTTAGAGGACTGAGGATTACAGGGTCCTCGCCATAGCTGGCAGCCTTCATGCCTTGACCATTACAGTCACCAGGGCTTGGGAAGTTTGAGTCCAGACTCTGAAGGAGCAGACCTCTAGGACTCCTGGGTGGCTTTACTGTGTCTTCCACTCATGACAGTTGGTTCTCAGAGGCAGGCAGCACCATCTTACTCAGTTGCTTCATCTCACTATGATATATGCAGGTCTCAGGAGCACTCAGGAGGTAGAGGCAGGAGGACCGTAGGATTGGAGGCCATCCTGGGATACAGAGCTAAAGACTGTCATAACAAACACCAAAATCGCCGGGCGGTGGTGGCGCATGCCTTTAATCCCAGCACTCTGAAGGCAGAGGCAGGCGGATCTCT
>NC_022017.1:25063364-25080862 GCF_000317375.1 Microtus ochrogaster | reverse complement strand
CACCAAAATCTACAAACATCCTAGTGTGGCAGTACACACCTTTAATGCCAGCTCTCAGGAAGCTGTGAGTTAGAGGCCAGCCAGAGCTACACAGTGAGAGCCTGTCTCAGAAATAAACAAAGTGTCAGGGTCACCGCCAACCTTGGGACCACTGAGCCAGTCTGTGTTGGGTTATGCTGGCTTTGCCCCCATGAGGAAATGTCACTACGGAATTATCCGTTCCTCCATTGGAATGCCACTTGCAAGGTTCCTCCCGCTTCATGGTCCTGCCATCAAGGAGAGCAGGGCCAGCTTCATTTGTTTTTCCCACTCCCGATGTTTATGGAGATCGCCTTTGCTTGAATTTATTTTGACTTTATTTCAGACTTGGAGAAAAGTTGCAAAAATAGCACAAAGCATTTCCACATGCTCTTCATGCGGTTATTTCCTTTCCTCAAAGGGCAGCTCTTTGCCACACGTGTTTGTCAGTCGTTCCTAGCCATCAAGCTCCCCTTCCCACCATCTAGCTGTCTATACATTTATATATATATGCGTGTATGCGCCCACCCATTTGTTTACCTCCCACCCATGTGTCCATCCAGCTCTCATCTGTCTGTCCATCCTCCCACATATGCATCCATATCCCCCCACGTATCCATCTCTCTTTCATCTGTCTACCCATCTCTCCACCCACACGTCCGTCCGTCTCCCTCCACCTTTCCGTCCATTACTTACACATCTATCCGTCTCCTACTTACCCATTAGTTCTCCCACCTACAGACCCACCATCTCTCACCCAGTCACGCATCTATCCACCCACATCCATCTCTTGCCCACCCACCCACCCACCGATCCATCTCTCATCCACCTACCCATCTATCCATTCATCCATCTGCCCGGCTATTTATATGTTTTTTCTGAGCTGCCTGATGGTCTGTTTCAGATGCAGTGCTTCTGAGTTTCAAATACTCTGCCGTGTTCCCTAAGAGCAAGGCTATTCTCTTTCTCTAGCCACAGTGTGCAGTGATCAAAGTCAGGAAATAATGTTGCTACGCTATTATCTGGTGTGAGCCTCACCATTGTCTTATTAATGTTCTTTATAACAAAAGAAATTTCTGGTCACAAGTAGCCTCTCGAGGCTCCTTTTCTCGGCATGCGGGTCAGTTGCCCATAGAATGGGCTCGGGTTTAGATGTCTGCTGTTGCTTAAAAGAGACTCAGATCATGTGGTTTTTGCCTTGAATGTCACAGACATGATGGTGTTTCTTCAGTGCCGGTCAGGAGGGACAAGATATCATCTCATCTCATTCTGCAATGCCAAGAGTTCCTTGTCAAATTAAATTCTTGTATCTATCTAAAATTACTGCGCTGGGGATGTAGCTCAGGGGCAGAAGGCTTGCCAAGCATGCTCAAGGGAGGCTCTGGGTCCCTTCTGCAGTGCTGGGGGAGGGGGAAAACACTCAGTCAAATAAAATAAATAAAAAGAAAATGTTTACAGTAGCATAAGTCTGTGGTCCCAGCACTAGGGAGGCTGAGCCAGGAGGTCCCCTGAGCCCTGGAATCCAACGTCACCCCGGGTAACGCAGTGAGACCCAATCTCAAAAGCAGGCAACACTGGATGGCTTACCTGGCTGCATTATCAAGTTATATCCAGAGAACGTGGGTCCCCTCCCATCCTCTCTGGAGTTCCGATTGTCTTCTACATTACCAGCTCCTTTACTGGTTTTTGTGTTTGGTCATACCTTCGCCTGTAGATAAATGTCATACTTTGTGCACACTTGTGTTCTGCTCTGGCAGTCACTCTAGGCTGGTACCAGAGATAATCCCTGGTCTGTTTTCTGTCTGTGTCTCTAGTCAGGGTGTGGCTAATCTCCTGGTCGCCTGTTGGTGACTGATTATACCATCCTGAGCCTTCTGTACTGGTTGTTAGTAAGATGCAGCTCTTCCCAGGCCATCTGCACCTTGTGGATGGGGTGGAACCTATTTTTATACCCCAGGCTTGATGTCTTGGGTGTGGTGGGCACTGAATGACTGAAGAAATCACAGGAAAGCCTGGCAGAGGTGGAGTTTGCACAGAGAAGTCTGTGCCTCCTCCTCCAACATGGCATCCATCACATTTCCCAGGGTAATACAGTGTTATAGAGTCTGGAGACACACAAATACGTTTCGGTTGTCACTCAGCTCACTCAGCCTATACAGCGTGTGCTGGCCTGATCATTCCTATTCCTCTTGGTCTGCAGGGGAAATACCATGTGCAGGGTGGAGAGAGCTGTAGACTGGCCTTGAGACCTAAGCTTCCAGCTCTTATTTCCTCCTTTCCCTGGCAGCTCAGCTTGAGCTGTTTAGGGCCTTGGCTCTATCCATAAGTGCCTAAGTGATTAGTGTTCAAATTCTATTTAACTCTCGGCTGTACTCTCTCTCTGACAACAGGCTGTCTTTCTTCACCGAGGAGAAAAATAGCCCAAGTGCACAATAGGTTTCTTCGGTGATTAAATATTGAAGGGTACAGATGTTCCCAGGAGGAAGTGACATGCGATGGAGAAGGTACACCGAAATGTACCTTAGCTACAGCCCACGGCAGGGGCCTGAGCTTGTTAAAGACCTAAGTGACTGAATGGTGTCCATTTGCAGCGAGCCTGAGATGTGTTGCACTGGACTGTCACTTGTTGGACACAAAGGCGTCTCTTCCAGGGCTTCTGTAACTGAGTGTTTATTGTATTTATCTATCTCTCGCTGCGTGCAGGCTCTGGGAAGCGGGATTCGCCAGTTGTCGTAAAGTGTGCACACACCCCAGATCAACTCAGCATGGACATGGATTTTGGTGGGGAAAGTGCTTCAGGCCTTTCAGGGGCCTCCTGGTTTGGGGGCTGGGCTGCAGAGCTTCTGAGTTTATACCTCCCTGGGGTCGCTTCTGCTGACACCTCTCTGATCAAGCTCGAGGCGACTCCCCTAGGGGCTGTGCTTTGTCTCCCGGTCACTGCCACCTATACAGTAGAGTAAGTGGGTTCCCAGTGGAGGGAACCAGTGGATAGCAGTGATTCCTGAAGCATGTGATACGGAGGGAGGGGGCCTTTGCTCCATAGCCCTTGATACCCCTGGCAGCCCCCTTCCTGCTCAACACATGGGGGCCAGAGTGACTGACTCCTGCCTGATTTACAGAGGAAACTGGTTGGGAGGCAGGTGGTGGCCACTTACCCTTCAGGGCATGATGGGTGGATCTTGCACACAGGGAGGTCTGGGGTGGCTGATCCAGGTGATTAGAGGTGAGCAACCTGCTTCACAGTCGGTCTTGGGAAAGCAGAAGGCCTGGGAGCCACATGAGTGCCACCAGTGTTTTGAAGAGTTGAGGCAGCTTTGAAGCCAGCTAGAGACAGAGCTACTATATCCCTGACAAACATGCCTGGGCCCACTCCTCCAGACCTGGGCCTGCAGGTATTAGCTGGGGGGCCTGGCCTCCTACCTCTACCTCCTCTTGTAAGGTAAGTGTTGTGGATCTCAAAGATAAGCCCCAGGGACAGAGCCTGGATGGGTCTGCATCTGTCCCTAGTGTGGAGTGGAGCCAGTGGGAAGAAGTCAGGGCTGAAATGGGGACAGAAGGCTGAGATGAGCTAGACACAGCCCTATACACATTTTTCCAGGGAAAAAGATGAAATTGACCCCTAAGAAAAAATTAAAGATCTGACCCATTAGGTCCAACAGTTTCATATTTCTGTCTGTGGACATGACTTAGTGCTTTTCTAACATATGTGAGGCCCTAGGACCTGTACCCAGTACCATGGTGGGGAGGACCCCACAACCTTTGCTTTTCTAGATCATTTCTGTTGCCCAGTAAAATATACTCTGAAGTCTTCATGGCAGTTGATATAAGTGACCCTGAGACTTCTCATTGCCCAGGATAGAAGTTTTTTAGTACAGAGGCTGAGCCACTCACCAAACCCCTGGCTCCTGCCTGTAGTTCATATTTCAGAGGAAAAATTGAATACCTTGTTGCCATTCCTAGGGCTAGGGCTCTGGCTCCTGTGATATTGGGGCGAGATGGTGAAGTCATATGTGCTCATCTTTGGTGTCATGCTGAGGGCTCCCTGTCTCAGGTCTAGCAGGGTGCCTTGGGCAATGACAGTTGATGTTCACCTGGGAGTTCTATCAGGAGCCACTGTCCATCTCTGTGACCTCCTTTTGGACTCCTGCTCCATGAGTACAGTGTCAGCTCCCAGGGTTTTGAGAGGGTGTCATCCTATCCACTGGATGGCATGACCGACGGGGTCCTGTGTTTGCATTGAGAGAGAAGTCATTTGGGCTAGCAACTTTCTATCCTTCGCTGCTCCCACTGGTCCCCCGGGTGGAGCCTTATCTGGCATGAGGGGTGTGTGGTTTAGCCCCATGGGAGGCAGCTGTTCATATTGGTGTCCACCAACTGGACTTTGTAGGAGGTAAAGAAGGCAGCTGCTGCCTCATCTGTATGGTCCAGAGCCTGGCAGCTGCAGGGTGCTCAGTACACATCTGGGTGGCTAGCTGGGTGACTCAGCAGATCTCTGGCTGATTCAACCAGTGCTGAGCACATGGATGGAATGGTGGACAATGGGATGAGTGGATAGATGGATGGAGGTGCTGCCCCACCCCCAGGCTTGCCTTTCTGCACATCCTGTGGGGCCTTACTAGCACCTCCCAAAGCCGTTTTCCAGTGGTGTTTGGTCCCAGGCATAGTTTCACCTACTGCCTTGACTCCCCAGCATGTATACCCAACCAGAGCCTCTGGGCTCATCTCCCCTTGCTGGTGATGGGAAAGTCCTACCTGACCTCCTGCCCATACTAAGCAGAAATCCGGTATCTAGCAGTGAACTTGATGTTCTGAGAAAGTGTGGCTGCTGGTCCATGGTTGGAGGGACGTATCCACAGGATGTGGAGTGGATGGAACAGACACCTAAATACAGTTGTATATTTGGATTTTTGTATATTTGAATACCACATGTGTACCTGGAACCCATGGGCCAGCAGTGGGTATTAGATTCCTCAAACTGGAGTTATAGATGGCTGTGAGCCACCATGCATTTACTGGGACTCAAATCTGGGTCCTCTGGAGTAGCAGCCAGTGCTCTTAGGCATTGAGTCATCTCTCCAGCCTTTGCCCTTCGCCTCCCAGACCTTAGGGCAGACACTTTTGAATATTCACATCTCAGCCCCGTGCTAGCCAGGTCCTCCAAGTCCAAGTCTTGAGCATCAGAGGCAGCCTGCCACCTCAGTCCCCCATCTCATACTGAAGGGCCGTGATGGGTGGGTCTGGAAGCCAGCCATTCTGAGCAGTAGTTCTTCCTAGAATCACATTTCTTTATTATTATTATTATTATTATTATTATTATTATTATTATTATTATTATCATCATCATTTTGCATCCAGGAAGGAAAAAAAAAACCTCAGGGCACCACCCTAGTCCCGTAGCTGACTCCCTCCACTCAGGAACATGCCAAGCCCAAGCAGCCTGTCATGTTAGAATGTGAAACATCCAGAACTTGGCCGCACGCTGCCTGCCTGCAGAACATTAAGCTTGGCGCTGACAGTTCATCATGCAGTAAATACCGCCTCCGTGCAGAGCAGTGGACAACACGGTGATAGTGAGCGTTAGGAAAACGCACAGGTGGACACGGAGAGCCAGGCACCCCTGAGTGGAGTGACCTGGAGGAGAGAAGAGCTTACCACAGCTGCTTCTCTGGGGCTGATGGCGAAGGAATGCCCTGAGCTTGGGTGGTGACTTGTACCCAGTCCATTGGGGAGGATAAGGCACCATCTTTTAGAAAGATCCTCCAGGATATCTGGAAGGGTAAATTGGGAGCAGTCTGTTCAGGTGCCCAGGTGTGCAGCCCAGCCTGCAGATACAGCTTTCTCTTTCCCTCTGGGTGGCTTCTCTCCCTGTGTGTGTGCTCCAGCTGGGTGGGAAGAGATATTTTATTTAAGGCTTATCATTTGATTTTTTTTTTTTTTACCTCTGGCTGAGGCTGGGCCTGTTGCATCTTGTGCCAAAGGGACTCCTGCTTGAGAGAGCTGCTTTTACAGTTTTAAAAATAGCTTTGAAGTTGTTTTTCTTCCCTGTGGGCCAGGAGCCATGGAGGCTGCGCAGCCTGGGCAGGCTGTGACCATGGTCTGAATTGAGTATCTCCTCTATGTCCCCTTGAATCAGCACACTAAGAGGGAAGGCATAGGTTTCTTTGGGGTCAGAGGTCCATAAATTACCTGCCCTTTGCCTTCTAGACCCTGGGGAGACCACAGTCTGGGTGAAGTGGGGGGGACTGGTGGCCCAGCTGTGCCAGGCTCCCATAGTCAGATGTGCGCTGCGCGGCATACTTTACTGATCAGGTCCCTCTGGCTTCAGGGGCACACACTCTTAAGTTCACTTTGTCTCTTTGCTTTGGCGATGTCTGGCAGTCTCCACATGAGGTTGGGTAGGGGGATCGGAATGTCTCTTCCTTCCTTCTTAGGGTCCCTGAAGGTTGCTATCACAGATGACCTGGCATTTTTAGACCCATGTAGATGTAAGGGTGTACCTCGACACAGAAAGAGTCCCCTGGCCTTCTCTCTCCTCCACATGCGTTTTATGCGGGTGGGAATGGGGGTGGCTCTTGTCCCCCAGGGACTGTCCCGGTTCCCTCTGGTCTTCTGCACCCAAGTCATCTTGCTTGTCTTCCTGCCAACTGGGTTGTTGGTTTGCTTGCATGTGTGAGCAGAAGTCTAGAACTGGGGCTTCTAAATTGTGACACTGAACCCTTCTTTTGAGATACACCCTTGGAACTTAGAAATTTTGGGGACTGACTCATCCTCAGCAGCTGTTCTCACTCCCCAGCCTTTTTCAGGCTCCATGGCCATCTCTGCAACCTGGGTCATTCAGGGGCCCTGAGAAGGAAGTGCCTGGAGTTGGTTATGGCCGGTACTGGGCATGTAAGAAAAGCTGGACCCCGGGCTAGGGGCTGTGCCACACCATTGGTGGCATGCGATAAGCTGTCTCACAGCTGTGCAGCATTGACTCTGTGCTCTAATGTGCCAGGCTGTGGCTTTTGCCTAAATCCTTACTTGTGACTTAGACACAGGCCCTCTATGGCTTCTTTGCTTGACTGAGCCTATGAGAGCCCCCTGTGGAAACTGGGGGACAGGACAGTCAGCCACAGCCTGGCCTCTGAGTTTGTATGCATCTCTGTCCTTTGACAGGGGGTGTAGGAAAGCGGGTATCTTCCTATTTTACAGCACAGGGTTATGTGAGCATATTTTAGGATGACATACCCACTGCTGCTGGTGATGATGCCCTGTTCATTGGACTCTTTCATCACTGAGTGTTGAGAGAGTCTGTGTAAGCATTCATTGCCTGAACCGCCTTGGTAGGTCACTGGGGAGTCCTGCCTCTGTTTTGGGGGACATAATTGGAGATGACAAGAAAGTTAAGATGGGAGGACTTTTCCAGTTGTAGGGAGTCCCTGCACCCAGGAAGGTCAATATGCCCACCAAAGGAAGGCTTCTTGTTTTGTGATGGTCAGAATGCTTCGAGGCCGGAAAGTCCTCTGTGGGCCTCAGTCTGCTGGGGACTCCTTTGTCCTGTATCATTATCTCAGGGGAGAACATGGTAGCTAGAATCTCGATTTCTCCAAGAGAATTCAGTTCCTCATCCCTGGAACCTGCGCATGTGACCATTCCTTGGCGAATGCGACTGAGTTGGCAGTTTGAGATGTGCAGATCCAAGATTCTCTATGGGTGCAGAGCAACCGCAAGGAGGAAGCTGGGGGTCAGGTGGAGTTGGGTCAGCATGAAGTCACTGCTCTTTGGGAGTCACCAGCCAAGCAGAGTGTTCCTCTGGAAGGCAGAAAGGATGCGATGTGCCCAGTCTTTCCACCAGCCTCCAGATGGACTGGCCCATTGACGCTTTTGTTCTAGCCCAGAACACCTGTTGGATCTCCTGACCTTTCAACTTGTAAGATAGTGTCTTTTGTGCTAAGCCAGAATGTGATATTAGCAGCCACAGGGAATGAATACTCAGATATTCAAGGGGCTCCATCATCACATCCTTCATTCTATGGGAGAGCTTCATCCCCTTCCCCCTGCCCACTAAAGGATCAGGGGCCACATGGTCTCCATGATCTGTCTTGGATGGGTCCAGCATTGTCGAACTCTGAACAGTGAGGGGGAGGGTATAGTAGAGCTAAGCAAACCCCAGAGTCATGGCAGTGACAGACTTAGAGTCCTGGGTATCCAAAATAAAGGCAGGACTGCTAACAAGCCTCAATCAGAATTCCAAGGCAGAGACCCTGAGGACGGAGGCTGGCTGCCGTGACCAACTCCATTCCATGGGGAGGCTGGGCCAGGATGGCCTTACAGGCAGCCAGCTCAGCGCTTTCTGCTTGGCAGGCAGTCAGCCTTCCCCTGCACCTCCTCTAAGAGAGGAGCAGGAGAAACGATGACTGGGTGTATATTGCCTTTGTTCTGTGGAACGACGGCCAGGCACTGTGCTGCCTCTGACCTAAATGTGTCACCGTGGGGTGGAAGCTGGCCCACATAACCAGACACCGGGCCTCAGCATTTAAGTTGCAGAGAGAGGCCTTTGTAGGGAGCCATTAGCCGAGGGAGGACACGTTCATGGAAAGAAAGGCTCAGAAATCCAGCTCATTCTACATGCTTAGCTCTCTGCACCACTGGGAAAAGGTGCAAAAGCCTCTGGGGCTCTGCCAGGAACAGACAGGCTGACTTGCTAAATTGGCAAGGGCTGCAGTGTACCTGCCCCTGCAGCTGAGCCTCTAATGGCTGGGGAGGGCAGCTGATGTGGGGAGCTGGGTTACATAGCCACAGCGTAGAAGAAGCAGTTGTCTGTCCTATTACAGGGCTGAGCTTTCTGCCCCTGGGATCCTGGGAGGCTAGAGGTATTTGTCAGGGATACACTAAGAGGTCCTCAGCTCCTCTAAGGGGCTGCACACATGTCCTCCCACACTGGCAAGAACGTCCCCGTGCATCCCCCTCACCTTGGGAAGGGATCTTGGGATCTGTCTCAGCAGTGCTAATGGCCGCTGTTGGCTGATCATCTGCCATGAGTGGAACATGGTAGCGAGCCTTCATCATTTAGTGACACTGGGAAGATACAGACCTTCAGGGGAGGCCAATTAAGGAAAGCCCAATTTCCTGTTCCTGGCTGAGCGTCTGCAGGGGAGGGAGGGAGGGAGGGAGGGAGAGAGAGAGAGAGAGAGAGAGAGAGAGAGAGAGAGAGAGAGAGAGAGAGAGAGAGAGAGAGAGAGAGAGAGAGAGAGAGAGAGAGAGAGGCTTTGATCTTCACATGAGCTGGGATCCAAGAGGCCACAGGGTGGTGAAGATGATGGCGGGGCATCAGGTGACCAGGCAGGAAAGTATCAACCCCCCCAGTCTCAGCCCTCCCCCTCAGTCTCCCCCACCCAGCAATGCCAGTGATGTAAGGTTTCTCAGATCTCTTTATCCTGTGCTGGAAGCATTGTCTGTATAGAAACAGAGATGGGAGGTAGGGGTGTTCCAGGAAGAGTCTGCTCACACATCTGGTTCTCTTAATTGTTTTTTTAAGATTCAGTTATCATTTTTATATGTACCTGTACATCAGCTTGACACAAGCTAAAATCATCTAAGAGGATGGAACCTTAATTTAAAAAAAATGCCTCCGCAATATCAGCTGTAGGGCATTTTCTTAATTAGTTATTGTTGAGGAAGGACCCAGCCCATTGGGGTGGGGCCATCCCTAGACTGGTGACCCAGTGTTCTATAAGATAGTAGGCTGAGCAAGCCATAGGAAGCAAGCCAGTAAGCAGCACCCCTCCATGGCCTCTGCATACACTCCTGCCTCCAAGTTCCAGGCCTGTTTGAGTTCCTGTCCTGCCTTCCTTCAGTGATGGACTATGATGTGGAAGTGTAACCCATAAAAACCCTTTCCTCCTCAACTTACTTTCGGCTATAGTATTTCATCACAGCAATAGAAGTACGTGTGTACCTGTGTGAGCTTATGCACACCACGTGAGTGCTGGTGCTCAGAGGCCAGAGGGTATCTTCCTCCCTGGGACTGGAGTTACAGGTGGCTGTGAGCTCTCTGATGTGGATCCTGGGAACAGAACCCGGGTCCTGTGCAAGAACAATAAGTACTCTTAACTGCTGGCCCATCTCCCCAACATTTCCACCCGCTTTTTAAAAAAGATGTATTTCCATACCTGGTTCTTGAGCTGGCTATGTACAGTTCTTGATTGCCTGATTGCCTGCCTTGAGTTGGTTGAACCAGGTAGATTTCTACCTTGGAGAGAAAGCTCATTGGTCCATTCAGTAGAGGCTAGCAGATGGTTGGTCTTTCCACCTGTCATTCAGTGAGCCCCAGTATATCTTCTGCTGTATCTCTCCCAGGCTGCAGGAGAGGCCAGGCAGCTGAGAGTTGGGTCCTGTGCAGGGAGTCTCCTGGCCTGTTCATCTCAGTGATCATACAAACTCTATGTTGCTAAGAGACTCAAACTCTCTTAGCTTTCATCCATCTCTGTGACCCTCTCAGGGAAGGGGCTAGACCAACATGGTCTCCCCTTGCATTATAGGCAAGGCTCTGCCTACTAGGAGTCCAGGCAGACAAGGGCTAGCATCTAGGCCTACCCAATGGGCCTATTCATATGCCTGAGGCTGCTCTGCAGGTCCCACCTAGATGTTTGCTCTGGGCAGCATATCCTCCCCAGTTAGTGTCCCGGAAACTCTGACAGAGGCTAAAGCATAGGAACTCAGTGAGTGTCTACCACTGAAGCTGTGTGTAGCTTGGTCCTCACAGCTGCACCAAGAGGCAAGGGGGGATTGAGGCAGCCTTGCCTTACAGTCAGAATTAGCAATGGGATGGGTAGGGTGCCCTGTGAAACCTACGGCTTATGGGCTGAGGACCCCAAAAGTCCAGAGCCCTCTGCTGCCTCTGTGGGCAACAAGTGTCATGGCCAAGACTCTTAGCACCCCAATTCTTCTGTGTCAGTGTCCCCAGGAATCCCAGTACAAGACCAGGGTCAGAATGCTTGACGTCTAGGGCCCTGGCAGTGCTGTATACATGTGCCCTTCGAGTGATCAGGGTCTTGGCCCTTTTGGAATTCACATCGTCCCCACTCTCCATCACTGCCCTCTTCTAGGCCCTGGCCAGTCAGTCCAGCATGTGTATCCTTGTAACCAAATCACCTGTTTACGTTGCTAGGCTCTCACTGAGCTGTCTGTCCCCACCTATCATCCCTTTACTGCATCCTTGACATCTTGAGCTGGCTGGGCCCTGCAACTGAAGACAGTGGTAGTAGGGTCCTCCCTCTGGAATCTTCTGGGATAGCGGGGTGGAGTCAGAGAAGCCTATGAATGGTTTGGAGATAGGCTCATGTCTTGAGTCCTGATCTTAGGAAGGCCGTCCTTGCTGTGTCCTTCTCCAAGGGCTTCTCCAGGTGGTCTCTGGCAAACCTCACTCAGAACCCCAAGGAGTGTCACAACCTCCCATCCCTAAAGTATTACCCTGCCTGGCCAAGTTAAGGGAGGGTGTGCAAATGTCTCTCTACATGTGTGACAGATCATGGAATACCGAGGGTGCCTAGTGAGCAAGCAATCCTGGTTCCATCCTGCACCGTGTCTTTGCCCTGTAGGGCAAGGTCAGCAGGCTGAAGGGACCTCTGTCCCTCTCTAATTGAACCCTACCCTCACTGCTCCTAGATGGCTGTTTCTGTTCCTCTGTTCCTTTCTGCTAGGATTCAAGACTGCCCAGAGCAGGGCCGAGGGCCATCAGTCAGGACTCCCTCCCAGGGGAACCGAGCACAAAAAGTAGTCTATTGAGAGGGATGGTTCTTCACCCCTAGAATCTGACTGCATTAAACTGAGTGATCCTGGGTGTGACCCAAGAAGAGGGATGATGGAATGCTGACTAGGACCCCTCTTTCTCATGCCAGTATGGAAAAATGGAGGGGGTCAAACCTGCACAGTTGTGGGTTGTGACCTGAGCGAGTTCTCATGTACTCAGAACAAAGGGAAATTCTGCCATGACTTTGACCTTATGTTTGGCCTCTGCAGTTTGAGGCCACTGCCCTCCTCAACTCCTCCTTTACCCCGCCCCCCCCCCGAGCTGCCAGGTTTTCTGCCCAACACCCCTCCCCAGCCATCTGCAGTATGGCCCCTTAATTTCATGCAGGGCTTGATTCTGATCTGATCTTCAGGAGGGTCTTTCCAGGGGTACCCCACCCCTTTCTAGACCTCTTGCTACTCCCAGGCTCCTCTGTAATGAGGTAGCTTGAGGCTTGCTTGCCTCTGTTCTGCTGATGGCACCTCCTGGAGCCTTTCTGTCACCGTTGTGTTAACCAGTCACATGGTGGTGTGTGCCTCAGGGTGTCCACAGTGGTGATGGCTGGGCTAACAGACTTGCATAGTTTTCCTTTGCACCATTATTGAGCAAGGAGGGGTCAGAGAGCTGCTAACATTCTCAAGGCCTGCCGACTGAGCGCTTAGCAAACCTGAGTTTGCTCTAGCCCCTTTTGGAGTCGGAACCCATCTGCTGGTTGTGAGGTGGGCAGTGTTGTCAGAGGGAACAGTGGGCATTAAGGGCTCATCACTTGGCTCTTCTCTCCACAGAGGAGGAGCTCCGGAAGCTTCGAGAAGAGACCAACTCAGAGATGCTGCGGCAGGAGCTCGATCGGGAGCGACAGCGCCGGATCGAGCTGGAACAGAAAATACAGGAGGTGCTAAAGGCCAGGTGACCCCCACATTGATCTTTTCTTACTACTGTAACGATATTCCTGAAGCTAGAAAAAAGAGGGGTGGATTTAGCTCATAGTTTCAGAGTTTGAAGAACATGGTGCTGGCATTGGTTCAGCCCTGGTGGGCCCTCAAGGTGCCTGATGGGAGTATCTAGGAGAGAGGTAACATCCTGCTGGAGGCTGGGCAGAGTCAAACACATTTAATGACCCTTTGGTGAGAACTGACTAATTCAGGGTCCCAGAGAACTCCATTAATCCCTTCCCAGGGCTGCTCCTTCTGCCAGGTGCCATCTCTGAAAGGTCCCCCAACACCTCCCCCATCAGGCCGTGACCTTTGAAAGAGAAGCAACAATTTAAGCCACAACATTCACCCCCTCCTTGGTGGGCAGGGCTTCCTGGACCCTCAACTCACATCCCTGACATGGCCATGGGCCAGGAGTGGTGGGAACTAGGCCATCTGAGAAGTCTTGTTCTTGATCCCTAAAGGAGAGCCAGGAGAGTTGTATTGCTGGCCTGCTCTGACTCCCCAAGTGTGAGTCCTGCCTGAGCCTGTCCAAGTCACGTTATGGAAAAGTATCTTTCTGGGAGGTAGGGATCAATACACCTAGCACCAGCCAGCCCTATGTAGAGAGCTGACCCAAGAGGGTCTAAAGGTACCAGACCACCAGTTGTCCCATCCAGTCTTGGCTAGAAGATGCTCCCTGACCTGTAGACCCTCTCCGATCCTCTTACTTAGCCCCAAAGGGCTGGTTGAGACTCTTGGCCTCTTCTGGGGATACCCTGACCCTGCTCTGTGTTTTCCTATACTCATTGCCCTTCCCGAGCAGCTGCTGCAGCCCTGCTCAAGCCCTGTGGCCCACACAGAGGCCTCACTGCTTCTGCAGCTCCAATGCAGGGGTTCTGAGCACCCTGCCCCCTCCAGCACCTCACTACATACTACTTCTGTAGAGCTGCCCACCGAGATCACACCCTCATCTTCACAGGCTCACCCGGTGGATGATGTTGCCACTTCAGCTTCTGCAAGTGATGTTTATAGGTGACAGCTTTTCCTTGGATAAGTCCTCTGAGCACTTGGTCCCCTGGGCACCTACAGCCTCCTTACTCATTCACTCTACTGACCATCCTCACGAGGGTAGCCTCTGCTTCGACTGCCTCTGGCAAGAGGCTTTTCTGTACAGAGCATCACACAGGTGACAAGATCAAACTATAGACTCTGAGTCCCTCTGCACAACAGCCATAGTGCCACCTGGAAGATAAGGTTGGGGACCCAGAACCCCCGCTTTCCCAACTTGGCATCCACCACCCTTACCCTACTGTACTCTCAACCCCTGTCCCTGTCCCTGCTAGGCCATAGTGAATGACTCTCAGGAGTTTGGCACACACACTGCTGTTTCTGGAATACCCCAACTGGACCATGCTTGTCCATGAGGACTGTCTTCCTTGCTGGGATTTGCTCATCGAGTATGAATCACGCTGGTCGCAGTACTCACAGCTCAGTTTCAAGTGCCAGGTTCCTGCATGGTCGCAACCACTTCCTCCCGGGTCTTATGTTGTGCACAGTAGCTGCTCTGAGAAACCCAGGTCTTGGAAGTGAAGCAGCTTATTCCCTGTCCTGCTATTCTTGGTGACAATTCATATGCTTTGTAGCATACGCTGTACATACAGGCTACCCTGTCCCCCAGCCCAAACCCCTGTGGCCTGTTTAGAGTTTACCAGGGTTGGGCTTACCATGGGGCCTATTTGGGGAGGAGGACCCTGCCTTACCTTTTAGCCATGGCTACAAGACCAGTATTTCCCACATCGGAGGCCTCAGCTAGAATTCTCCTGGGTTGAACACTGACTGACCTTAGAGATTCAGATGCTAAATAATGTCTTGTTATACATAGGATGCCTTTTTCCATGCTGCCCCCCACCCCCCAGCTTCCCATGAAGGCCAGGCTACCCTTGGTGGTCCTACCAGGAGCACTCAGCTATAGACTGACCCTGTTCTGCTACCATCCCAGCAGCCTCAGCTTCTCTTGCCCACTATCTATCCCCTACCCCCAACCCCACTCTAGGGATCTACCCTCCTCCTTTCTTCCTTAGTGGATGAGCTCGCAGGACCCTGGGTCAGTTCTGAGGACTTAGAGGGTACAACTCAAATGCAGATGAGAAAGGAGCATCCAGGTGTGACCCAGGAAGTAGCAATTGAAGGTCCTAGGAGAACCAAGGGGCCCCTTCCCTGCCTCATACTGAGGATGGAGAAGGATTTAGGGGCCCCCTGGAAGCCCGAAATTAGAGAGTGAGGGACATTTCCAGGTGGAGCCTTCGTCATTTCTGATCATATTAGTGAGCCGAGTTAGGCGAGAGAAGGCCTGTGTGGGGACATGCAGTGCACACATCCATACACCACACAACACATGTGCATATATAGCCCACACACTCCACAGATGCATACCCATGTCTCACAGAGCCTGGGAGCTACTGGCTGTAGGAACAGCTACTGTGTACCTGTGTCACAAGCCAGTGCGGGGGAGATGGTTGACACTCAGACCCCAGAGGAGGGCAAAGCTGGCTAGAGAAACAGAATAGAGATGCCACCCACGGGGCGTGACCCAGGCTGCTGCTGGGGTATAGCTCTGTTAGGGTGTGCAGTTGAAGGTACGTGACCGTCAGAGTCAGACAGGTAGCCAGCTAGATTCCAGGTGAAGGCAGAGCCTGAGGGGGCCATTAGGCCCAGTAAAGACTATCATGATCATGTGCTGAGCTGGGGCCAGGAAGCCAGGGAGATAGATGACTGGCGAGGGATGTTGGGGTATCGTCCAGCTGCGGCCTCGTATGGTGCTGGATAGAGGGGGTGTGTGTGGTATTCTTGTTAGTGAACTATTTTCCCCACACTCCAAGCTTAAGGATGAAATAAGCAACTGTGTTAAAATTAATCGGAAAGGTGAACCTCTTGCTTATGAGACGCTGCTTGCCCATTGGAAACTAGAGTGGAGAAAGTACCTTTGTACTTATTGGGCTCTGTCCTCAGCAGTGCTCCAGCCTTCAGGGGTGCTCCAAGGGCCGGCAGATCCCACCTGTCGCTGAAGTTCAGTCCCATGCGGTGTTGCTTCCTGTGTTTGCATTCATAAGCTTTGCCTTTCTCCTGTTTCAGGTCGGAGGAGCAGCCAGCACAGCCTCAGCAGCCGCCGAAGGGACAGAGCCAGGCCAGCAATGGCACAGGCACAGGTAAGCCCCTGGGAAGGAACGGTTCTCTCCCCAGCCAGGCCTCGCCCATGTGGGAATCTCCTGCCATCAAAACGGGGTTAGCGTCTCCCACTGTGAGCTTGTGAGTCATCACGCAGGCTCAGCTCACCCCAAAGGTGATCTCATTTCCTCGCACAAATGTGACATGTTGTCTAGTTTGGTATGGCCTCCCGAGGGGCACCAGAAGGCACACTGGGTACATAACACCAACTTGGTGACCTGTTCTCTGTGACTGGTCATCGTATGTGGGTACTGGATGGACTCTGGCAGGCCATGGCAAGGAATGCCCTGATCTCCCAGGTACTGCAAGCCAGGTAGGGAGCAAGCCTTTCCTCCTCCCCTAGCTTCCTGACTTAGTGCCCACATCATCTTGTCACGTGTTTCATATTCTAAAGCTGTCCTTCGGAGGAGCCAGAAACTCCATTCTCTGTGCAGTTCCCGTGGGCCCTGGCTGCATCCTCACCGACAGTGTCCCTTCTGTGTGCTGACCAGTCACAAGGCTCGCCTCCCTGTGCCAGTAAGCCTGGCATAAACCATGGCTTAGATCATTGGCTTCAGGCTGCCTGCATCAGGAAGAAGCCTCTCCTAAGGTTCTCCCAGATGCAGCCTCACTGCGCCCACTGGCCGCTGGCCCGAGTGCAGGGTTGGCAGTTGCATTCCCTGGGACATGGCCTCCTTGGGCCATCTGGAGCATCCCTGGTTAGTTCCCAGGCCTAGATGCAGAACCCTTAGCTTGTGAATCTTGGTTACCAAGTGAGAAGCAGCGCAAGAGACCCTTAGTGCTTGGTGATAGCGAGAATTAAGGAGCGTAGGATCAAAAGACCCTAGCTCCTTGGTCCTTCATAGGGCTGATGACCCTTTATTCTCATGTCAAGGTCAGACCTTGTTTTGTTTTGTTTTTCTATTTTTTAAAAAGGCATATTTTTATTTTATGTGTATGAATGTTTTGCCTTCATGTATGTCTGTGTACTGTATGAGTGCCTGGTGCCCCAGGAGGCTAAAAGTTATTAGATCACTTGAAACACTTGTGAGCTGCTGTGCAGGTGCTGGGAATTGAACCTGGAAAAGTAGCTGGTGCTCTTAACCACGGAGACATCTTTCCAGCCTCCCAATCTAATCTTGATCTCCATGATCTCCAGGCGTGTTGGGCTGTGTGGAGCTATGGCCCTTGGTCACCCTCCAAGACAGGACAGGGGAGGATGTGGCAGGGGAGAGGGACCACACCCTGATTTTGTCACATCCAAGATAAATGAAGGAAATTAGCCATTGTGTGTGTGTATGCCTCAGGCTGTCCCTGAACCTCAGGTGTCAGAATAAAGCACTTAAGACCTTTCCCTTCCTAGGAGCTAGCCCTGAGGAGCAAGGGAGAAAGCATCCCCTGCCCTGGTTATGGAAGTCCAGCAGGGGTCTCAGCTCTCCCCTCATGGGTTGGCTTCAGAACTAGGTGAAAACTACCCCCTTCAGGCAGCTGACCATGTTCCCTGGATCTGGGGTCCACAAACCACATACCCTGTCTAGTTTGTCTTTACACACACACACACACACACACACACACACACACACACACACACA
>NC_022017.1:25019397-25063142 GCF_000317375.1 Microtus ochrogaster | reverse complement strand
TCCTCCTCCTTCTCCTCCTCTTTCTCCTCCTCCTCTTTTCGGTTTCTTGAGACAGGGTTTCTCTGTGTTAGCTTTGGAGCCTGTCCTGGAACTTGCTCTGTAGACCAGGCTGACCTCAAAGTCACAGAGATCCACCTGCCTCTGCCTCACAAGTGCTGGGATTAAAGGCAGTACTGCCTGGCATAGAGTAACATTTTTAAATGGCTTTTTGTGTGTTTAAAGGGTTGGAAAAAACCAGAAGGTTATTTCTCAGCAAGTGAACCTTCTGTGAGTCCAGTGTCCATAAACAGTCCAGTGGAAGCACAGGCTAGC
The DNA here is from genome assembly GCF_000317375.1 of Microtus ochrogaster. Taxonomy (NCBI): domain Eukaryota; kingdom Metazoa; phylum Chordata; class Mammalia; order Rodentia; family Cricetidae; genus Microtus; species Microtus ochrogaster. The sequence continues at coordinate 25,062,830 of NC_022017.1, read as the reverse complement.
CTGTCTTTTGACTGATCTTTAGGCTGCCTTTGGCTTCTAGACAAGCTTGCCTGCCCATCTAGATCTACCCGAAAACCTTGTTGGACTGTGATAGAGCCAAATAAGCCTAAAGAATCCCCCCGCCTGGGTAGCCCCAGGGGACACACACTTCTGCCCCTGTTGGCCTGTGTTTTGCTACTTCTGTCCAGGCCGAGTGACCTTGTTTTTATGTTGACTGTTGTCCACTCGCCCTGGGCCCACAATATACCTGACGTGTTTTTTTTAAAGTTTTAATGGACACATGATATCTGTACCTGTTTGTGGCACCACAGGTGTCTGGTGACCATGCACCTGCCATTTCCACTCTCTTAAATTGTTTCTTAAATTATGGTGAAGCAGCGTCCCCTGCAGGCAATTCCACATCTTGTTTTCTTTTGTTTAGTTAGTTAATTTATTTTGAGACAATGTCTCTCTATATATAGTTCTGGCAGTCCTAGAACTTGATTTATAGACCAGGCTGGCATTGAACTCACATAGATGCACCTGCCTTTGTCTCCCATGTGCTGGTACTAAAGGCGTGTACCAACTCACCTGGCATCCACATCTTGTTTTCTTTAGTATACAGTCAGGGGGCATCAGTGGGCTCAGACCAGACAGCTTTCTCTCTGACTTTCTCCCGCTTGGGTTGCCATCTATGGTCTCAGCTGTCCATAAAGAAAGTGAGTGAGACACAGCCAATCACTGTGAGCTCATCCCAACCAGCAGCTTGGTCTCTGGGCCCTGTACCCCAATGCACACACTGGCTGGTCTTTGAGACCTGGCATGGTGAGCCCTGTCAACCACTTCTCAGACGAACCAGAGATAGACAGGGAGAGTGGGGCAGACTGCCATCATGGTCTGACATGGTCTTGACATAAGCCTAAGGCTGCTGGAAAATTGAGACCTGGAGGTTTCTGGGGTCCAGTGTGAGGATGGAGACATTGTGCTTTTGAGGGTCTCTGTGGCCAGGGTGGCTCTGGCCCGCAAGGAGCAGGCCCTTCAAAGGCTTCTCTGGATGGGTCCTTTCACATCTCACTCCACAGTGAAACCCTTACTCTAAGCATTTCCTGTTTCCCTACCCAGATTGACATTTTCTGGGAGGTCACATCCCTGGTCCAACTCCCTGGTCAGAAGTTGTGTGGACGCTGCAGTTTGCTCTCTGATCTCTGCTCCTTCCCACAGACCGCCGCAGTCAGGGACTGTCGTCCCGTATACAGAAGTGGTTCTACGAGAGGTTTGGGGAGTATGTGGAGGATTTCCGCTTCCAGCCAGAGGAGAACACAGTGGAGACGGAGGAGCCCCTCAGTGCCCGCAGGTAGGGGCACCTCACCTAGCAGTTGTGTGCTAGGGCCAGGGTCCTACACCAAACTTCAGCATTCCTTCTGAAGTTGCTGCCACAAGCTCCTAGAGGTCCCCTATGCCCCTGTTTCTGGGGCACCACTTGTGGTTTGTGACAGAAGTCATGTGAGGGCCGTGTGGGCCCAGTGTCCACCACAGGGGCTGGATTCCTTGATGGTTCATGGTCCTGGTCAGTATACGGTGGCTCCCCTTACCAGACACTCTCATAGACACAGGGGGAGGCTCTGGAGAGTCAGCCCATCCCAAGTGCTCATGAGGTAGATGTGACGGATGGGCGGGCTGGTCTGTTGTGGCGTCACCCCTGCTTTCATAACTCAGGAACGGGTATCAGAGGCACCCAGCATTGTCCTCTGTGTCACTGTGCATGCATCTCCAGGCCCCTGAGGGACCCAGGTACTTAGACGTCCTCCTTACTGCCCATGTGCTAGTGGTGCTTGCACACCGGGCGTCCGGACCGGGCTGGTGACTTCATACTGATCCTTATCTCTCTCCCTCTCTCAGGTTAACTGAAAACATGAGAAGATTGAGTAAGTACTGTGGGCTTGGTGTGGAAGAGAGGGGAGAGGGAGGAGTGGGGGAGGGGAACTGAACAGAACTCTCCAGAAAAACATCTAAGGACAACTCCTCCCCTGTCTTCCCTGAGATGTAAGCTTATAGCAGCTGCGCCTGAGCCATTCTACATTCGGGGGCTGGTGGGGAACTGAGCTTGCTCAGCATTTAGGGTAGTGGTTCTCAACCATTAATGCTGTGACCCTTTAGATACAGTTCCTCATGTTGTGGTGACCCGCCCTCCCCATCCACAAAATTATTTTTGCTACTACTTCATCACTGTAATTTTGCTACTGTTATGAATCGTAATGTAAATATTTGTGTTTTCTGGTGGTCTTAGGCGATCCCTGTAAAAGGGTCATTTGACACAGAAAGGGGTCATTACCCACAGTTGAGAACCGCTGATTTAGGATGAAATATGGCTCAGTTCTCTGATACTCCTCGGGCCCCACAGAGTGCAAATGGCTGCGATCCTCACTGCCTCTTCCCATTCCCTTTTTCCTGCTACTTGGGGGCCTGGGCTAGGAGCAGGTGGCATCTCCCTGTGGGAACCACGGTTAATGGTCAGGAAGGGCACGAGCAGCAGGGACCTCCAGTGGGTTGGGTCTTGCATCACCAAGCTAGTTTTGCTTCTAGCTAGGTGACCCATATGACCCCGCTCATGTGCTAAGAAGCAGGCCAGCACTGTGCTGACCATTGTTGTCTGTTCTGTCCCCCAGAGCGTGGTGCCAAGCCGGTCACTAACTTTGTGAAGAACCTGTCTGCCTTATCTGATTGGTACTCCATCTACACCTCTGCCATCGCCTTCACCGTGAGTGTTCTCACAGGCTGGGGAGGGCCAACAGCAAGCCTGAACCAGTCTTCCTCATAAAGCCCCCAGATGACAGCCCATAGGCAAAACTCTCCCTTGGGTTTTGAATGTGCTCAGCCTCAGTTTCTCCATCAGCATTATGGGTGTGTGTAGTGGTCTCAATCTTAGATCAAAGACCCATGGGGACATAATGACTGCTGCCTCTGCATGGCATATACCTCATTGCTGTGTCCTCAGGAAAAGCCTCTTGGCTCACTGTTGGTTGTGACCAGAGGCTTGGCCACATGGACCCCAGTGGTGGTACCAGGGAGGCTCCTGACAAGGCTTGGTGTCAGAAGGCTGCAGGCGACCCATCTACCTGTTAAAGCCTCCTGGCCAGAAGGAAGCCACAGCCTGGGCACCTTCCAAGGATTCAGAGATAGTGCCCTCCTGAGGAGGAAGCCATCTGTAGGGGTTGCCCAGTTAGTCTTACCCTAGGAGGGTCCTAAGACAACCCTAACCTTGGGTCAGACCCTCTGGTTCCCTCCCAGAGACTCACTGCCCACCAGGGAGACAGGCACTTTGCACACTCACAGCTGAAGCTATGAGGAAGGGCTCCACCCCATCTGGACCTCAAGGTCCTCCTCCCCTGCCCCCCTCACAGATGCTCTGCAAGGCTTCCCTGCCTGAGGTCCTCATGTTGTCTCCCTAAGAGACTTACTCTTGTTTAGGCCCACCTTCTGGCTTTCCCTGTCTGAGTATTACTCAGGGCCTCGGGCTCCATGTGGCAGCTCACCTGCAGTCTGTGGCAGTGGTGAGCCTCCTCAACAGCAGGCAGAACCCACACTGGGGACAGGAGAGACATTTTCACTGGGCCCTGCCATCCTCTTCTGATCCCTACTCATAAAGGGCAGCCTTCCCACACACTGTCCGACCTTTCTCTTAAACTGGAAGCAGCCTTCCTGATTGCCCCCAACCCACATGCCTTTGTTCAACAACCTGGATGGATGTTTGGGGATCTGGGACTGGTCTCCCTGACCAAGAGTCACCTTATTGCTGGGAAGAAGCAGGCAGGATGCATCTTGTGCTAGACTACTGTTTGGCCGGCCTAACCATGTCCCCGACCTTCCTCCCTCTCTTCCTCAGGTGTACATGAATGCTGTGTGGCATGGCTGGGCCATCCCCATGTTCCTGTTTCTAGCAATTTTGAGGTTGTCCCTCAATTACCTCATCGCCAGGTAGGTTAGCCAGGCTGTCGTGTGGCTGCATCGCACATGTCCGTGCTGTGTGCCTGCTTCCCATACTGCTGTGTGTAGCCCAGGCTGTGTCATATACTGCTGCTTGTGGGTGGTCCTCTGAGAGGCTCTGGATACTTCAGTGAGCAGACAGTGGGTGGCTGAGCTACAGTATCACCTCCAACGCCCCTCCCTGAGGTGCTGTGTGTTTGGCAGGAAGTTCTCCCCAACCCTGGGGTAGGTAGGTAAAGCTGCAGGGCTCTGCACCCCATAAACATCCTTGGTTTATGGGAAGAAAGCAGGTAAAGCTGGAATTCACAGTGTAAGCAGCACACACACGCATACTTGTGTGATGGGTGCTTTACTCCACCAAGGCTGAGGAGACCCTTCTCTCTGTTATTCTATGTCCTTACTGAACATCCTGGGGAAGCCCCACTGGGATGAACCCTTGCCTGCACTCCCGGGTTGGACTTTTTCTGTGCTTGCTCTTAGGAGTGGACCTTAGCTTTTGGCCCTGGCTTGTGAAGAGCCCTTGACTTCAGATTTCATCTCAGCCCCTCAAAAGATTACAAATCCACATACCAGTCCTTTCCATTCCCTTCTGTGCCTGCTGCAGGGATTTATTTGGAAATGATATTTGAAGGAAACACGTTGAAATGCCTTTGAAGGAGTCTAAGTCCCCATTAGTCTCCAGCCCCTAATCACTACTAAGAGGCATTGTTGTTAATAAAACTTCATCAACAGACCAGTCAGAGGGCACAATGAGTTCAAATAAAACAGTGTGGCTACTATAGGCTGATAGCCCCCTATCAGCAATGGCTGCTATTGCATATGCCCCAGCAGAGGGGAAAGCAGCGTGGATGATCATGACCAATGAGATCTCAGGCGAGCAGCACAGTTTCAGGACTCTCTTCTAGGTAGCCAGCCCTGAAGGGGCAGAGACCCTTACTCTAGCTGGTAACTCAGCTGGAGGCTCGACTTTTGTTCCCCAAAGGTGACACTGTTTTCACGGTTTGGGTGGCTTCTGTTTTTCAGGGGCTGGCGGATACAATGGAGCATCGTGCCAGAAGTGTCTGAAGCTGTGGTGAGTCATGACGGCGAATTGTCCCTTTGTCTTAATCGGTCAGGACTCACAACCTGGGGGCACGACATGGGGAGTCCAGATGATGATTTCTGCCCTGGCCAGCCATGCCAGCCCTAAGTTCCAGGAGGCTACCTGCACAGACACTCAGCTGTCTCAAGTTTCACTGCCCAGAAGCAGATTGTCCTGTCCATCTGTTCTGGGTGCTGTTTTCTTTCTGGAATTGATTCCGGGGCAAACAGGGAGCTACTATAGACCCCATACAACCCGCTGGGTGGGGAGGCGGACAGGATGTCATACAAGTCGTCATGTCTCCATCCTGGGTGCTGGAACGGTTGCCTGGCCCCTGCCTGGTGGGACACTCACACCTGCCTGTTAACAAGGCCCTGGGTGCTTTTAGACTACGGGGGAGGGGTAGCTGTGACAGAGGTCACATGGCCCCTCAAATCTGATTATTGGCAAAAGTTTGTTTTAAAGGGACTGTTGGGCCTATAGGGCAGAGGAAAGCCACCATGCCTGTGGGCACAAGTGACATTCTGCGGAGTACCTAGGAAATGGGGTGGTCTCCAAGGAGGCAAGCCCATATCTTGCCCAGCCCTGGGACTGGGAGACCCTTAGGAGACTCTTAATGAAGCAATAGAGCAGTGGTTCTCAGCCTTCCTAATGCTGCGACCCTTTTAAACAGTTCCTCATGTTGTGGTGACCCAACCATAAAATTATTTTCGTTACTTCATAAGAGTAATTTTGCACCGTTATGAATTGTAATATAAATATTTGATATGCAAGGTATCTGATATGTGATCCCTGTGAAAAGATCATTTGACACCCCCCCACCAGGGGTCATGACCCACAGGTTGAGAACTGCTATTAAGAATCATGTGAACTTTACAGACCTGGGCCTTAGTTTCCCAACCTGTCAAGGAGTAGGTGGGGACAATGCTGACAAGACATAGCGTTGGAATGAGCCAGGGCCTTGGTCTGCCACTGTGTCTGCTCGCCCTCTGGGGCCCCACAACCTGCCCACCCTCTGCACTGGGGCAAGGCAGCAAGCACAAGGGGAGATTCCACCCCGAGCCCAGCAGATGTCTTCACACCCTGTCCTCTGACAGTACAGGGACTGCAGTGACCCACAGATCCCTGGGGCCGGGAGCCTTCCTGCTGTTTGTCAGTAATTTTTCTGAACTGTTAAATTTCAGTGGAAAAAATTCTCTCTCCCCTTTGACTGAAGGAACCTGCCAAGGAAGACCTGACTGTGTCTGAGAAGTTCCAGCTGGTACTGGACGTCGCCCAGAAAGCACAGGTACCGCTGCTGAGCCTGCCCGTTACCCCAGGAGGGGGGACCCCTCACATGGCTGCTGTAGGTGGACCTGAAGTTCCATGCCTGTTCTAGCCGATCAATCTCACTCTGTTGAGGTGGCAGGGGAATGTCTCTGACCTGATGAGAACGGAGCCTTTTGCCACCAGGGCTCAACACCCCTAGAATTCTCAGAAGTTGGGCTGAACTTGTCTGTTCTGTTATTTCCAGTGGCCTTAACTTTAGACCAAACAACCCCAGACCTGGCAGTGGCAGTGGCAGGGTTCCGGCGGGTGTGGGCTGTGTATGTATGTCCCTGGAGCCCTCTGGGTGTGTCTGTGTGACTGACAGGTACTCGGGCTTGTGGTCACTGCAGTTTCTTCTTCATATAGAATCTCTTTGGCAAGATGGCAGACATTCTGGAAAAGATCAAGAAGTAAGTGACTGTCCCCGCAGCGAGGGTGGTGTGCACCACCCTGTCTGACCTCCATCTTCCTTCCAGCTTGTTCATGTGGGTGCAACCTGAGATCACGCAGAAACTGTATGTTGCTCTGTGGGCCGCCTTCCTGGCTTCTTGCTTCTTCCCCTACCGCCTGGTGGGACTTGCTGTTGGTAAGGAAAAATACCACTGTCTTGGGAGATGGTGAGTGGAAATGGGCCAGGGTGCTCACCCACCCGTTGTCTGCATGGATGTATCCCTGCTTTCCCCTCAGGCCTCTATGCTGGCATCAAGTTTTTTCTAATTGACTTCATCTTCAAACGCTGCCCGAGACTTCGAGCCAAGTACGATACGCCCTACATCATCTGGAAGAACCTCCCCACCGACCCCCAGCTCAAGGAGCGTGCCGGTGCCACCGTGTCTCGCAGGGTGAGTCCCCCAACCCCCACCGCCCCGAGGAAGGTGCAGGCAGAACTGTGAAGCTGGTGAACCCAGACCTCCGGCTTTGTAACTTCTGCTCACTCAAAACCTGGTGTTTCCCAGACCTTACAGCCTTTGAGATAGATGGTGGAAAGTGGTTCTCCCTGTCACAGCCTCCTTTATATGTCAGGCCCAGCCAGCCCTGGGAGGAGTGGGCCGGTGTGTTCTCCTCAGGGTCTTAGGTGGGTGGGGTGCCTAGGCCCAGCCAGCCCTGGGAGGAGTGGGCCCATGTACTCCCCTCTGGTCTTAGGTGGGTAGGGTGCTCAGGCCCAGCAGCACTCTCAGGAATGTGTAAGAAGTTTGTAGTTTTCATGGGATTGTTCCCTCAGGAAGGAGTGCCCAGTGACCGCCCCCCCCCCCGAACACACACACTTTTGTGGGAGTGAAGCACTTAGTTGAGTTGGGTCACATTCTGGGGTCCACGACAGCATAGATTGTTGGGAACCTCAGATCAGCCATAGGCCAGATCAGCCATAGGCCAGAGCAGCCATAGGCCAGAGCAGCCAGGCCTGGAGTAGCACTGCTGACTCTCTTCCCACAGGTAGAGGTCACCCAGGACACAGCTTAGCCTTTTCGAACACTTGAGGGCCTATTTTAGCACTGGAGTGGCTGGGACAGGGACTTCCTAGGGCTTAAGACCATGTAGCACTAGCTAGGATATGGCTGGTACATCCCGGGGGAGGCCACGCCCTCCTTTTTCTGCTTGTATCCCTCACGCCCCATATGTCTGTGCTGAGTTATGTTCTGCTCTTTTTGCTTACCAGTTCACATCACATGTCCCCCTTTTTTCCTTTGTGATGGTCATATGTGTGTCTGTTGTTTCCTTTCTGGCCAGCTGTCAGGGCATGACAAGGTACTGTGTCCATGTGGAAGCTCCTTGTCCTGCTGTGAGCTGGTGCTGTGTCACTGCTGTGTTGTGACTGATTTTCTAGAGTTGTGTGGCCAGGTGACTTCTGAAATGTCAGTTTTAACTGCTTTAGTGCAGAACCCATGCGAAGCAATAGTGTCCTTGCATTTTGTGTGCTTAGGTCCAGCACTGTAGGCCTGGGAAGACTGTGAGCATCTCCAGGGGAAAATGCCCCCCCCCATCCAGCCCAGGCAGCAAGGGGACTCTGTCCAGTGCAGGATCAGCACCTCATATTCTCCTGAAGGAACAGAGCCTGTCAGTTAGTCAGTTCGCTGCTGGTATAGGCAGGGAGGCCAGTATGTCTCAACACCAGCAGCGATTCCAGCTGCTTCTCCCCAGAGCCTGATCAGGACTGTGTGCTGTTGGCAGCTACAGACAACCTCATCACGGAGCTACGTCTCCAGTGCTCCAGCTGGTCTGAGTAAGGATGAAGATGCTGGCCGCTTTCACAGCACCAAGAAGGGCAATTTCCACGAAATCTTTAACTTGACTGAAAACGAGCGCCCGCTAGCAGGTAAGTATGCAATGAGTCCATTACCCAACCAGTCACGGAGTAGATGGAAGTACGTGGGACAGGGTCTGAGCCCACGCAGGAGGCGTGACCTGCCTCAAGGACATGCTGAAGGAAAAGGCCCAGGCTTACTTCCCAGGGAAGTTTCATAGGAGTGGGGTCTTGGGTTGTTCTAGGAATCAGGAAAAGGTATGACACTGTATTCCCTGCCCTGTTTTATCAGCATAGATTCAGGTAGGCCTTCTTGAAGCAGGAATCTCGAGGGAGTAGGGCTCAGTTCTGCCCACCTGCTGGGGAGTCCCATATCATTAGCATCGAGAGACAAGCCTGAAGCCTGTTTCCTACCCAGGCGTGTTCTGGCACTTTGACTTGAGTGTACCACCTGCCGCAGGTATCTCCAGGCAGTCAGCCTTCTGGAAAAGTTTTCAGTAAGTGCCTGAGATGCAGGGTCTGGGGGTTGGCCCCCTTTCTTGAGCATCTTCAAGCTGATGTGTGGAAAGCTGCCTAAGGTAGTGAGCACTACAGCTTGATTTGGTTACTGTGAAAGGAAGGCCCTTTCCTCAGACACTAGGTGATCTCACTCCTGGCAGGCCTACTCCCCACACTGTGGACTCTGTGTATACTCACGGTGCTGGGGATGGAACCCAGGGCTGCCCCGTGCTGGTTGAGCACTGTGCCCCATCAGCTCACACACTTGGACCTTTTCTGATGGTCCTCATGGATGTGGGCACAACTTTAGCACCGATGTAGGTTAGAGCCCAGGTATTTCCAGAGGAAGGAAATTCCAGATCCATTTTTTCCATCAGTGTGTGAGAATGGTTGGCGTTGCTGCCTCATAAACCGAGACCGGAAGATGCCCACGGACTACATCAGGAACGGGGTTCTGTATGTGACAGAGAAGTGAGTGTTGCCATAGGCTGAAGCATGACTGGTGGGGAGGAAGTGGGAGAGGGTCCTCCCCAGGTCCCAGACACATGTCCAGGTCCAGCAGGCAGGCTTTGCAGTTGCTACAGCCTAGGCTCTGTTCCCCACTCTACCCAACTGTCGGGCCTTCCTGACCCCATTCCTGGACCAGTACCGGCCTCCCTTGAGCTGAAGGGGTCTCTCATCTAGGATGCTCATGTGGGGTCAAGGCTCTTCAGATGGCCAAGGATATAAGCTCTCAGGAATGGGGTTTTATAGTAGTGGCCTTTGAGTGCATGACTCCCTGCTGTCTGAGGCTAGGCTAAAGGTAGCTTTGGCATTTCTTCCCTAAGTGGGACTACATAGCACCTTGTCCTTGCTACACCTCAGCATCCCCGTGGGATTTGAGGGTTACAACAGGAATAGGGTATACAGTCATCCTCATGGGGGCCCCTTTCCATCTTGTCTCCCATACATGCAGCAGTATCCAAAGCCCCCAGTACCTTTTTACTCACCTTGCCAAAGAGGTTGGCCCGGGAGAGCCTGGTGGGGCCTCAGGACACCTCCCTGCAGCTCCTGCTGGAATCTTCTGGCAGAGAAAGGCCTAGATGTAGCGCAGAGCAGGCTGTACAGTTCCTTCCAGGTGCTAAGTGTGGTGGGTCACTGACCGTCCCCTGGGGCTGTGGAGGCAGTCGGGGAGGACCCTCCGCAGCAGGAGCCCCTCCGCTCTGGCTGCTATCTCGTGCCTCTGCATTTCTTCCCTGACTAGTTATCTGTGCTTCGAGAGCTCCAAGTCTGGCTCCTCCAAGAGGAACAAGGTGATCAAGCTGATGGACATCACAGACATCCAGAAGGTGGGTTCACACCCATCCCACCACTCTCCCAGCCTGGGGTGGAGAGGTTTGCGGATGATTCCCGGATTGGGGGAGATGCTATCTAGAGACATCTTTGGGTGCCGCTGCCACCAGTGTTGCACCTTGTCTTCTGGAAGTCTCCGTGCAGAGCCCTGTCAACTTCCTTCTGAGAGAGTTGTGTACCTTAGGCCACAGGGCAGTCTCGCTTCTCCCACAGTCCTGGGAGTCAGCAGCTGGGCCGGACACTGTTACACATACAGAAAAGGGTAACAGTGAGGTTTGCCTGACCAACTGTGCCCTCCCCCGCCCCAGCTGGAAAAAGGATCTCATGTTGTCCAGGCTGACCTTGAATCAGTTTATTTTGTGCTGCTGGTAATCAAACCCAGGAATCATACATGCTCAGCAAGCATTCTGCCAACTGAGCTGCATCCTAGCCCTTGCTGTGTCATGAAGGGAGAGTTGGAGTTCTGTCACAGACTTCCACCTATGTCTGAGACTGCCCCCCCACCCCCGGCCCCCAGACATTGAGCTCCTGTCACAGGTTCTTACAAGTGAGCACACAGATGTTTGTATCCACAGAGTGAGGCTCAGCAGTTTCCCTAGAGTGCCCACTCCCTATATACGGAGTGGGTATTCCTGGAGGGGGCATTCATGGGGGGTCTTCTTCTCTGGACAGGAAGAATGTATTGAGTATGGAGCCAATCAGCCTCCCCATCTGAGGAGCCTGGGTGCAGGCCAGTAGCCTAGATGTGAATAGTCCCTAGTACTAGATGGGGTCTTCCTGTTTCCTTGGTTCAGCCCATGGCTGTATGGTCACTCCTACAGGTTTAGTCAGGGCCATGATCATCCTAGCCTACCCTTAGGGACCAGCCATGCTCACAGGTGGCTTTCTACAGACAATCAGCCCCTGGGAAGTGGGTGGGGGACACCTCAGAATCAGGAGACACAGCCCTTTTAGCTCCTGTGGCTGAGATGTCCAAGGTCTCCACAGGTCTTGGTGTCTGTGTGCCTGGCAGAGGAGAGTGCCCTGGGCTCGTAGGACACTGGCTTCACCCCTTCCCTGGGAGAGGCTGATTGGTGATGGCTGTGTTTGCCTTTCAGTATAAAGTCTTGTCTGTCCTCCCTGGCTCAGGCATGGGAATTGCTGTATCAACACCATCAACCCAGAAAGTAAGTGCCTGGCAGATGACCTTACTCCCTTCCCCATCTGTCACCAGGGACCTGAGTGAGCCTCCCTGGGATGTGGTTTCAGTTTGGGTAGAGGCTCCTTTCTCCCTCAGCGTAGGAACCTGCTACATGGAGTCAAGGTTCAGGAAGGTCAGCTTGGGTAGGCACCGTAGTTATAGAATAGACAGGTTGGTGGGTCCCAGAGGGAATGGATCCTGCATCCTTCCAAGGAGGAAAGGCTGGGTCCTCTTCTTGGCTGGAGCCTTCCGGGTGAGAGGAGTATGTGGTCATTTGTCGCTGCCAGGCTGCTGTCCTAATCTGACAGGGTCCATTCTAGCCCCAGCCTGGCGATGAAGTGCTCACCCACCCATCCCCCTTCCGTTTCTTCCCCCAGCCCCTGGTGTTTGGTGCCATGGTGCACAGAGACGAAGCCTTTGAGACCATTTTCAGCCAGTACATGAAAATCACGTCTGCAGCAGCCTCTGGTGGTGACAGCTAGTATTGACTCTGAGGTGTTGCTGGAACCCTGGCTAATCACTGGGTAGAGGATCGGACGGGATGTCCTCGTGATCTTTGGCAATAATTCTCCTGGACTGTGACTGGTTATGGTGGTCTGGGTCCTGCAGACCCGAAGGCTGGGACTCACCTGGATGGTGCCGGGCCGGCCCGTGCTGAGCGCGTGAAGCACCTTCATGGACACCTGTGGACACAGGTGGGCAGAGGATCCTCTTAACCTGTTTGAAGGATGGCACACAAGACACTCGTCCTCAGGCTCTGCTAAGCACAGCTCCTCACTCTCCGTCCTGGCCTGGGTACAGACCCAGCATCTGCCATCCTGAGAGACTCCATGATCCCATGACCCCTGTTCTCCAGAGGCTAGAGGCTTTTTTCCATCAAAGCCATAGCTGGGAGTGGTTGTGACCCCTTCTTGCCAGAATGGTAAGACAGAGAGGAGTGGTAGGGAGGCCCCTCTCCAGTGAAGAAATGGCCAGTCATCTCACGTGGCCCTCAGACCCTCCTTCCATGTTGGACCTACTGTGGGCACTGCAAGACTAGGTAGGGCCTCTCTGGGCTTGGTGTTTGGGGTACCTCCTCCTCCATTTTTGGTGTCTGGGCCTGAGCTTGTCACTCATCTGACCCATCTTGGCTTGACACTCCAGCCAAGAGACCAGACCAGTAGTTGATGGCCAGTGAGGGTCCAGAGTGGCATGTTGGCAAAAGCACACCTTTTTAACACTTTGCTCTTCGGTAAGGTTTTGAGGGCATTCTCCACTCCAGCTGCTGTTCAGTGAGCATCAGTGGGAGTCTGGCTGGCGTTTGGCCTCCAGGCTGCAGCCGCTCTGAGTAATGGGGTGGGTGGTTCAGGGAACTGGGCTGAGGGGCTACCAGGGAGAGGGGAGGGCCCTGTGCCACAGGAGACAGCTGTGGGAAGAGCCTAGAGGTCAGGGGCCGAGTTGCCCTGTACCTCTAACATCTGACAGTATTCCTTCCTTCCTACACGCTCTGAAAGGCCAGGCAGACCCCGCCCTACCCACGCTTCCTGCCCCAACAAAGGTGGAGACTGTAGGGGTGGTTGATCTTGCAGGCCTGGGCCTCTGAAGGGTGCAATCACCACCCCACCTTTGCATTTTCTGGGTGGATCACTCTGGTTCCTTCAGCTTGTCCTGAGTCCTTCAGGTGTCACTGAGATTGTTTTTTTGAAGAAACAGAAGATTATATTTTTTACAGAGAGCAAGCTGTTTTTCTTATTTTTGTATCATTTTTCAAATGTAATTTTTACCTTTGCGCCAATCCTCATTTGCTGGTGTGGGTGTGAGGCCTGGTGGCTTGGGCTCATGACACCCCATTTCCAGGGGCTTCAGGCCACACACTGGGGTTGGGAAAGGCTTGCCAGGCAGCCAGATCAAGCACACATACCACCCCAATGTGCAACAAAGGCCACATAGCTCCAGGTACATGGATGGAAGAGTCTAAACATGGAGGCAGGACCCTCCTCCACCCAGAGCTGTGGCTTGGGCCCTGTAATAGTCTCATGCTCTGAAGAGCATGGAGTGCGATAAGGGGGGGACACCTGGTGGCACCCCAACATGCCAGAGGGGAGGAAGCGTGGCCTATGACTTGTCACTGTAAATGGCTATATGGCTGATACACACATATGGGTGAAGCACACATGGTGGTTAACGCTTTCTGGACCCTGGCAGTGCCCAGGTTGGTGAATACTGTCACTGGGGTGCCACACAGAGGCCTTGAATAGGCTTTTAGGGTGGACCAAGCGGTTTAGTTTGAGTCTCTTTCTCTTGGAAAGAGAGATGAAGACTGGCCCATGGTGGACAGGGCTGGGCCAGGGGCCTGTGCAGGCCCTAAGCTGTTAGACACACTGGGGTTTGTACTGGATTGTGTGGTCTGAGCAGGTATTTAATTTCTGACTAATCACTGACCTAGAATGTTCAATTTTATATGTCTGAAGCTTGAGTCTGTTTTGGATCTGTACATAATTGTTATTGGTGTAACTTTTGTTCTACAAAAGGATCATATTCTATAAAGAACTGGCAGGAAAAAAAATCCTCTCACTTTTTTTTAAAGAAAAATCTTGTTTAGATACAAAGTCTTGTATAAATTATAATTTTTATTTAATAAACCCAAAATGCTCTAAGCTAAGGCTTGTGGGGCCTCTGTTTTTTGGCAGAATGTATAGGTGTTGGTTGTTAGAACAACTGAGTCCTCATGGCTAACACTGCAGCAGGGTTCAGCACAAAAACACCTGGGAGAATGAAGGCGTGGGGCCTTGGAAGTGGGTGCTGTTTGCTCTACTGCGCTCCCCGGTGTGAGGGATGCTAGGAACAGAAGATAGTCCCTGGGTCCCAGAAGACAGTCCAGAGGAGAGGTGACTCGTCTGGGTAACGTGAGGGGGTGTCTGGACCAGACAATGCCTTGGGGTTGCGGTATAAGCCTTGGCCCTGTTGAGCGGTGGTCTCTGCCAGCCTGGGGTCTTGAGCAGAAAGGTCTCTGGCAACGCTATGACTTTATTGATTCAGATGCTGACATCGGACACAGGGATACGAGGAAACCTGAGAGTCAAACCTGGAAAGGCATACTGATGGTGCCTGTCCCCACCGCATCCCAAATGAGCTTCCAGTAAGCAGGGGCTGCCAAGACCTCTTTGGAAGGGGACTAGGACCAGCCATAGGAGGTTGGACATTTGTATGTTCTGTCCATTCACCCACACATCACCCATCTACTGACCCATCTTTATATCCATCCTTCCATACACATCTGTGTCATCCATCCATCATCCATCCATCCATCATCCATCCATCCATCCATCCATCCATCCATCCATCCATCCATCCATCCATCCATCTTATTTCTGTCACTCCATCCATAGCTTACACCCGCTTTGATGCTGGGATACAGCACAGTCAGAGTTCCCTGGGAACTTGTCAAATAGATACCCTCAGCTCTCCTGAGAACACACCCACTGTGACCGTCCAGTCACTCTCCACTCGGTCGTCCTTCCTGCACCTGTGGTGCAGCCTCTCAACTGTGAGGCACCGCCATGCCTGGTCCTGGTTGAGCCCCTCATCTGGTTTCCTTAGGCCAAGTGGAATAGGTGAGGGCACATGGATGTGACCCAGACATGCGCCACCATGGCTGTAGGGACACAGGTACCCATGCTCAACCTGGCACACCTGCTGTGTGAGCACAGCTGGGGCGCCAAGGCTGAGGCACGAAGCCACACCTGGGGCATTTCTTTCAGGCAAATGGCAGAACCTCCTAGCTAAATAAATCTGCTGTGTGAGACCCATCCCAGGCAGGGACTCCTCCGAGGCTAGACTGGCAGCAGAGTGACCCAGGCTGGGGTGAGGGACGGCCAGATCTCTCAGGGAGGGCACGGTCACTCAGCCTCTTAGCACGGCTTCTCTAAACTATGTTTTCTTAAAATCTGTTTTGAAAATAAGAACTCGTGGGGAAAAAAAAAAGAGGGAAAAACTCCAAATTCTGCCCAAAGTTAACTTTATTTTTTTGTCGTCTCAAACATATCAGATCAAATATGCCTTGCTAATCTTGAAGCCAGCAAGATCAGGAAGCATATTGGGCCATCCTCATGCCAGAGCTCCCGGTTCAAGAGATTGTACACGGACTGAAGCAGCTGAGGGGAAGCCAGATGCTTCCCACCCCCGCTGCTTCATTTTCATAAACAAGAAGCTGCTGCATATGACTGCTGCCTAATTGTTGTGCACTAGTGGGCCACAAAGGGATTAGAATATGGACCAGACCCCTACAGGATCCTAAATTGCCACTGTCTGATCTTTACTCCTGCTTATTTATTTTTTGTTTGTTTGTTTTTCTCTCCTAAAATACCTAAGGCCTGGGGTTGGGCTATGGCATCTAAAAAGCATCATGGAGACCATAGCCGACTGCTTGGGAATGTCAGGGGGCTCCCTCCCATCCTGTGTACAAGTGTCAAGGGTCGTAAGGGTCTTGACACTCACGATGCTCCATGATAGTGCCAAAGTGAGATTCTGAACATGGCCTGCACTGCTAAGCACCAACAAAATGTCCTCTACCTGGATCCCCTCCTCCAGAGCTGGCAGTGGCAGGGGTGAACCAGGGCGTGGGCAGCGTGTAACAGAGCCAATGGAGACCTGAATCCTTGCGAGAAGAGTACAGTTCCTGAGAGCCAGGAGCACCCACAGCTGCCTCAGGTCCTGAGCCCCTCTAGAATGCCGGGATGAATGGACAGCAAGGTGGCCACCCCAGTGTCTGCTCTACATTGCTCCAGGGCTACCTACCTACTTCAAAGAGCTGCTAGTCCCGCACCTTTGGGTCCTGCCTATCCAGGAAGAGACCTGGATAGAAATTGCTAGGTGCATGTCCTCGCTACCCAGCTTTCCCCTTGACCATCGGTCGTTAACTAGCACCACTACCCGATTACCTTTACCATGGTCCCTAAACATGGCCGCCTTTACAGCTGCCCTTTTGTCTGGATGGGACTGAATACTAAACAGAGAATTTCATGTATGGCTTCAAAACAGAAGCCCACGCCAAAGCACCTAGAAATGGGCAGCCTGCAGAACTCTGTAGTGACTGACTAATAGGACCTGCACGAGATGCATTCCTTCCCCAGTACAGAACCTAAAACCTACTCTTGTAACAGTCAGTGCCCCTCCCCCTTCGCAATCCAAGTTTATGCTGCATATTCTTCTCAGATGCATCCACTTGGAGACACAGCACAGGCCACAGTGTGTGGCTGAGAAGCTCCTGGGTCAGGAATGCCTTCAAAGGAAACTTGTCATGAGCCCAGGGCTTCCGCCAGAGCAACTACAAGTCCCCTTGTGGAGACAAAGCAAACAGCCAAGACATGGATTATATACCCTTTTGCTAGACAAGGAGCAAGCTGTCGATAAGTACACGGAATAGAACCCACAGGGAAGAATGGATGTGGACCCTGGAAATAGACACAGGGCTTGCACCAAAGTACCCGGGGGCGACCTGGGATAACCCGCCACTCCACTGTTGACACTCAGGTTGAGGGTGGTATAAAATCCCCAACGTACCCTCTGTGCGTGCCAGTTGCCCTCTGCCCACCCCCCACCCACCAGAGCCCAGCTGTGCCAAGTGCTTTGTTTCCAAATGGAACCTCCTTTTGGCCGGTGATTGACAGACTGCTCGGGCCAGAGTGTGTTGGCTACCAGGGCTGACGGAACGAAACTTCCAGTGGGTACTTTGCTGGATTGTCTCACAGGACGCAGCTGTGACGGCGGCAGATGTGGGGAATCCTGAGGATGAGACGTCACCCTGGGTGTCTTCTCGCAGTGTTGTGGCCCCGTTCTGGAGGTGCAGCTGTGCAGAGGACCTCACTGTGTTGAGTTACAGTTGTGGCATACGACAGGGGCCACATAGCAACATCCTGATCAGAATGGAGGTGTAAAGTGAAGGCAAAGAGAGCCATCTACTTTCCCAAACCTGGTCACGAACAACTCCAGAGTAAGTCTCACAAAGGGCTCAGAGTGACTGGGTCGTTACCCGTGTGTCCAGATGGTGTAACCTGATTCCTGGCAAGTATTAATATTATACTGTCCCTAAAATTATTGCAGTATAGCCACTAAAGGGCTGTCTTGAAATTTGCGTGGTCAGCGTGGCTAAAATCTAGCAAGCCACGTGCCAAACCAGCAAGTGCCTTTGCTGAGAACAAGATATATGAAAAGCCACTCAGATGCACATAGAACCGAGGTGAGGGTGCCAGGTATGGATACAGAATTGTTGACAAAGCTGTCTTTTCTAAAACCAAGATTTACCTATCAAAAATAAATTTCTAAGTTTAGATGGATGTATCAACATAATTGGTCTGTCGAATTTTTCTTAAGTAGTTTTCACACTCCCCAAGCTCAAGGCAGACGGCTTCTCAGCTTTGGGATTCTTGCTTAGGACTGTTCTTCGATTCCCCGAGCAAAGAGGCGCACCAGCTGGCAGTGGACCCTGCAGAGATAAACAGCTGCATTTAAACTGCACGTGTGTTTCATTGTTCACAGCCGACCTGAGCCCCTCACCTCCCAGAATCCTACGGTTCTACCTTAGTCTCCAAATGTGCACAACCACACTAAATCAATAGCCTGTTTTCAAAAGACAGCTTGCTTTATTCTCCCTATGGAGAAAGACTTCGCTTGCTCTCTTCTCTTGGGTTCTATCCCTATACCACATGTTGGGGAAGAAATGCCCCCTCTCCCCCAGCAACAGTGAGCATGCAAGCGAGCCTCCCCCAGCCTACTCATAGCTTGGATGCTGGGCACTCAGGCCTAGTCTATGAGTTACAGGGGTAACCTGTGTTCTGAAGCTTGGCTCAGAGTGACTCTGAGCTCCCCTTGGGAACCTAGGTGACTGAATGGGCAAAGTCACTCAGAGCCAGTCACCTGGCTCTGGCCTCTTGTGCTTACTGGCCACTCTAGACTTCTGAGGTCCCCAAGGCTGTATGACCTCTCTAGGCCCCTCTGAGACTCCACCTCCCTTCTTTTTCTGACAGCCTCGGGATACTCTTCCCAGTACCTCAGGCTCTTGCCTGGTGCTTCTCATTTCTACCTTGTACACTTATCCTTGATCATGAAGGCAAGATACTTTGTGAGGGAATTGAGGAGATCCAGGATTTAGGAAGTACCCATGAAGCCAGTTACTTTTGGTTATTTTTCTAACTGGGGTGTGTGTGTGTGTGTGTGAATATGACAGACAGAGACCGAGACCAGGGGCAGAATGCAGAGTATAGGAGAGAAAGAAACAAGAACAGAGGAGCCTGAAAACCCCGCGGATATGCCTGTAAAATCCAGCACCACAGAGTCAGCCCTGCCCCATGCAAACTTCAGATCCCACAGCTTCCACACCCGGCATAAGGCCACGGGAAAGCAACGCCTCCTGTTTTCTGCCACAAACCCCAGCGAGCTCTTGCCGATGTCTGGCATCCCACCCGCTTACCTGACCTCGATGGCAGGGCTGTGCAGGATCTCCCCATCACAGTTCCAGGAGCTTCGAGAGGGCGAGCAGCTGCACGTGGGGCTGTCTGTGCAGATCTGCCCAAATCCCTGCTTCCCGTTCTCCTTCAGGTCGTTGTCCTCGTCGTCCACATGCTTCGATGTGAACTGGAACTTCTTGACTCGATAAACTTCGACAAAAGTGAAGTCAAACTGCCGAGGCAAACATCGTGGGGGCGCCAGCCCATCAGTGAGACCAACCTTCCAAGCCACCAGTCTTCCCCATATGACATCTTACTGACAGTATGTTCGCAGCCCTCCCAGGAGCGTCAGACAACTGCTGATACCTTTGACATCTCAAATCTGAGGCTAGAGAGATGGCGCAGGGGCTAAGGGCCCATACTGCTTTTGGAAAAGAGCCAAGTTTGGTTCCCAGCACCCGCATCAGGTGGCTCACAACTACTTGCAACTTCAGCTCCAGGGGGTCCAATGTTTCTGATCTCTACAGGTAACTGAACTCACATGCTTATACCCACACACGGATAGACAGACAAACAGATAGATACACACACACACACACACACAATATTTAAAAATCCTCTACAGATATGAGTACTCTAAAGAACCATATGATTCATTAGTGGTGATTTGTAGGATTCTCTATTTTTAAAAGTTAATTATTTAATCGTATGTTTGGGGGGTTGCTTACATATATGTCTATGCATGATGTGCCTGCCTGGTGCCCATGAAGGCCAGAAAGAGATATTGGGTACCTTGGAACTGGAGTTACAGACAACTGAGAGCCATCATGTGGGTACTGGGAATTGAACCCAGGTCCTCTGCAAGGACTACCAGTGCTCTTAACTGCTGAGCCACCCCTCCAGGCCCTAGATTTCTATTTTGAAATGAAATTTACATGAAGGAACTGGTAAGGTTGACAGTATGAAATGCACATCCAAAGATGATCTCTCCTTGCAGTTAACAACAGAGCCTACCAACTAGCGGGGCAGGGATTGCCCAAATGTCAATGACCTTGGGGCAAGAGTGCACCTCACCTGATCGTCCTCGTTGGTGTGCCGGACAAGGAATCTCAGGAAGTTGAACCTGGAGCACTTCCGGATGAGGATGAGGTCAGAAGATCCATCTCCCAGATGGGCAGCTGGGGACAGGCCCCCAGGGCTCCGGGGACACGCACAGGACATGTTGGTGGCATTGATAGCCAGGAACTTCCCACATATCACTTGCCACTCTTCCACTTCCTCTGTGGTGGACAACGGATGGGCACCACGGTTAATGTGGTGCAGAGGCAGAGGCAGAGGCACAGCGGCAAGGGATTGTACACTCTCCCTCTTGCTCTGGTTCTTGGCTTTCATTCTGGCCTGACTACATACCATGGAACTACCCACTCACCTCAGGACCCAAGCAGGTCTTGTGGGAGCAGGTCATTTCCCTACTCCCTGTAAGAGCGTTTTTGGACAGCAGTTTAACAAGGGTGAGTAGGCTGTTGTGGAATATTATTTTAACTGGGCAAAGATGTGTTATACTTATTTATGCTGCATTTGTTTGGTGATGTAAGGATGTGGGTTTAATTATGTCAAGATGTGTTGTGTTTCACTTTGCTTGTGTAAGGCACCTGATTGGTTTTTTTAAAAAAGCTGAATAGTCAATAGGCAGGCAGGAGAGATATAAGCAGGGCTGGCAGGCAGAGAGAATAAACAGAAGTCTATGTGAGCCGGGGGAAGAGGAAGAAGAGAAGAAGAAGAAAGAAGAGAACAAGGGTGGGGAAAGGGCACGCCAGGGCCAGAAACCAGTCAGCAGCCAGCCAGACCAGAGAAGCAGTGAAAGTAAGATAGACAAAGGGAGAAAGGTAAACAGCCGCGAGGCAAAAGGTAGATGAAGAGAAGCAGGTTAACTTAAGTTAAAAGAGCTAGCCAGAAACGTGCCAAAGCTAGGCTGAGCATTCATAACTAATACTAAGTCTCCGTGTCATGGTTTGGGAGCTGGTTGGTGTCCCAAAAGAAAAAGCCTGGTAGAGCAGACCTCTGCAGGGGTTAATCTGGCCTGCCAGCTCTCTCTATATGACTATATAGGCTAAGAATGGTTGCCACAGATTTAAAGAACAACAGCTTGCATGTGAATACTCCATAAAACTCCAATCTCAGAGGCCATAGACAGTGCTATGGGCAGGTGACACACCCACTTATCCACATACACTAGCTGCCATTCTTCAGGATAGGGGTGTAACCAAGTCCTTGTAACTAGAGCAGAAGGCCCTCATTCAGCCAAGCCCAAACAGGGTACCTGCCAATCCATATTCCATAGCAGCTGGAACGGCAATGCCTTGCCTCTGGTCAGCCTTGTGACAGCAATAGAAGGCCTTGTCACGGATATCTAGGTGTCCTAGCATCTCCTTGGCTCTGGTCAGCCTTGTGACAGCAATCGAAGGCCTTGTCACAAATATCTAGGTGTCCTAGCATCTCCAAAGCTGCAGTGACGCGCTGCTGCCTAGAGCTAGAGCTAAAACTAACACAGTATAACCAAGAAAAGCGGGAGATAAGGCAGACAGCCAGAAGAGGCCATGCCCTGAGAGAGCCACACTCAAGACTACACTGGCAAAGATTACCTGCATTCTCCAGGCCGTACAAGGCTTTCTTCTGTTCCTCTTCCAGCTGCTGCTTGCTCTGCCTGCACACGAAGCACCTGGAAGACAGCATGGTCACTGTGTCTTTAGTGCATGATTGTACATTTCAACAACGGAGCCCCTGGTCCCCACACACAGAAAAGCATTTAAACTCTTTGTAGATAATGAAAAGGCTCAAGTTTCAAAGGCATCAACAGCAATTCTTCAGCAGACTACTTTTTTGAACTCTCAAGATTAGACCTAAATTCACACCCATTAATCAGCAGTTTCCTTCTCCAAGGCTTGCAGGCATCTCTGGGACTTATTAACTGCCTAGCTTGGGATGCATCAATGGTGACGTGAAAAATCTACCAAGCATCCTTAGAGTGAAAACGCCTTTACCTCAGGTAACAAGTGTGATGAGCCTATGCTTCAGGCAGTAAGTAACTCAGAGCTGAGCCACTGCCTCAGTGCAGACTTCTTATCTAGGTGCGGGTGCGGCTGGCCTAGTCTCGAACCTGCGCCTTGAGTCTGCACCATTGCAAGGAGATAGCTGCTGTGCACATCTCCAGGATGGGACTGTTGAGCCAGCTCTTCTGGAAGCATCTGTGAACTGGGAAGCCCTACGCAAACCTGTGAAACTTAGGGGCTTCCCTCTGTGTTTAGACAGTCCTTCTGCATCCCTGTCCTACCAGGAACAGGCTCCCAAACAGCCCTGCACACATCAAGTCATTTACAGTGGGAACCCACGCGGAAATGCACCTGCTTACCCGGCCCGGCAAGGTTTCTTGTCCCGTGGAGATCCCACTGTGTGCTGCGCTGGGAGGAAGGACACTGTCCCTTCATAGTATTGATGAGAGAGAAAGGTCTTCAACCCTGGGAAGAAGAGCAATCAAGAAAGAACCACATGTCACTGCCTGGTAATGAGGGTCCTTACATACTACCACCACCACCACCAAGAGGACAAGGGTCTGGGGAGGTGGCTCAGCCGACAAGAGCACTGGCTGTCCTTCCATAGGACCCAGGTTGGATTCCCAGAACGTGTAGGATTCCCTACACGGAGGCTCACAACCCTATGTAATTTCAGTTCCAGGGGATCTGACGCCTCTTCTGACCTCCATAGGCACCAGACATGTATGCAATGCTCAGACACACAATCTAATAATTTCTTAAAAAAGGAAAGACTTCTAGGAAGCTGACCAGTCTGCAGGGGAAAGCATGCGACACTGCTACTGTACCAGAAGGAGATGCAGATTCTGCCCTCCCCACCATGGCCCAAGGAGCAGCACCACAGCAAAGCTGCTGGTGAGAGATGTGGTCAGAGTTTTAGCCACATATCCAGGCTGCCTTCAAGTTGCCAAAGCAGGGTACTTGGCAGCAGTGATCTTACATGAACTCAGTGGTGTGCCCTGTGTGACCTGATGGCTCAGGGTCTCTACTACCCTCGTAAATGTAGTCAGCAATGCCCCTGCCTCCTGTGTGCTTAACCCCTGCCAGAGTTGTCATCCACAACATTAGAGTTCTCCTGGATGACCTTAGGACCAAGGTCAGGGTGGTACTGCCTGTCTCCTAAAGGGCCTGCTGTGCCATGCTATCCATGGTGCCAATGGCATGGTGTGTGTCAGGATGGGCAAGGCTAGCAGGGTGGACCACTGGGCTTCTGATAGCAGAGAGTGGGCAGAAGGCACGGGAGAGTCCAGGTATTGCCCTACAAGTCTTAGGTGACCACTGCTCTGAGTCTAGCTGGGCTTGCTGTGGTCCCGCACGACCTCTTTGTCTAGTTTATGTATGTTGGGATGCGATGCTGGCCTTGAGGCATTCACCCCAGCTAACCCCTAGTACACCAAACCCTTCCATTCCACACAGGGGCCAGGCTCCACTCTGTCGAGGCCTACAAGGCCACAAGCACCTCTCTTACGGGGAGGAGGGTCCTGGCTCCTTCCACCTTCTTCTGGGTGGCCCTCCAGGTGCTAGTCCCCTATGCCAGGTTCTAGGTCCAAAAGCACGCAAGGGTAACTCTGTGGAGAATGGCTCTGGATCATGGGCTTCTGCTGCCTCTGTCTGCATGCTGGCACTACCTTCTCTTTCCACTTACTCCCGGTGGGCCCCAGGAGATGTCCGGTGTCCAGCACCCTAGAGGAGCGGACCCACGGTGAGTAGTCTGGTAGTTGGGTGTGGTGTGCAACACTGAGCTCTAATAGGACACTGGGGACAGTTGTCTCGTCACAAGCAGAAGCCTCTTTTGAACCCTAGCTTTCCACCTCACCTGCAGTCGGCCAGTCCTGGCATGTCTGAGAGTCTAGGAGGGAATTCTCCATTTCACGCCTTGCTCTCCTTCGTACAGCTCCCAGCTGCCCAGTACAGTGGATATTTTCCACCTCATGGCAGCCAAACACCAACATCAACGGGCGTGTGCTAACACCCTCAAGCGGCTCGGAAAGGACTGTAATGTGGTGGGGACACAGACCAGAGCTGCTTCGCCTGAGAGGAAGGATGGGGCTCCTCAGAAGTGTTCCGAGAGGACCAAGACTGAAGGCACTGGCTTGAGGCTCTGGACCATCAGGAGCTTCCCATTCCAGCAGAGGGGCAGGTGCAGTGCCTCAATGTGGACATAGCCACTGTTTGCTCAGCACCCAGAGCCATTTTCTTCTGGAAGGGCTGGCTATATGTTGTGCCTCTGCCACCCCACAGTGTCCTCTCATGGGAAGAGAGGTGGGTTCTGGTGCTCGGAGTCGTGAAACTTTACAGTTTTGCCGATGGCAAACTGTACAGAACAGGGCCCAGGCTCGGGGGATGCACTAAACACAGGAAAGGGATTCACCGAGCCCACCAGAAAGCCACGCCCTGCATTTCACGTTCTGTCCCTTAACTTCCTCTCTTTGGCATTTTAAACCTGATGGGGGTGGGAAGAGGACCCACCCACTACTTGAAACCAGCAGGTGGTAACTTTTGGTGTAGCCTGAAGCTGACATGCATTTCTTGTTCATCGTAGCTTGGTGATCAGAGGGGACATGGCTATTACCGAGGGCTCTATCTGCTTTCCAAGGGCACTGTTTCAGGTCTGCCCCATATCAGATGTACTTTGGGAAGGCCCTGATCTGGGCTCTAGCAAGCCCCCCGGGGACACTGATGTCTACCTCCTCTGAGACCCACTGACCTGCAGGAAGAGTGTCAACAGACCTCGGCAAGTCATTTAAGCATACTGTCTCAACTGTGAAATGGGGACAGAGTCTCTGCTGCACAATAGGAGGGCAAGGGAGGATGAAGACCTCCTATCTAGTCCTCCCCCTCCCTGCTGGGGTTCCAGTGAAGCAGATGCAGACCTGAGACCTCTCCTGTCCTGGTCAGGTACACTTTCTCACAGATGGTGGCTGCTACTATAGAAAGAAGCTCGGGAAGATGGTGCGTTGGCGGAAGGGAAGGAAGGGAAAGTGCATCTGGAGGGCAGATGCCCAGGGCTGCTGCACTGCTTCACAGTGAAGCTTCCTCTCACTTCACCTGCTATGGTCAGGGTGACCGTAAAAATAATCTTTTCCAGCCAGGTGGTGGTGGTGCATGCCTTTAATCCCAGCACTCGGGAGGCAGAGGCAGGCAGATCTCTGTGAGTTCGAGGCCAGCCTGGTCTACAAGAGCTAGCTAGTTCCAGGACAGGCTCTAAAACTACAAGTGAAACCCTGCCTCAAAAAGCAAAACAAAACAAAAAAATCGTATCCTGTGAAAACATCTACCTTGACCCCTACCACTTCCATGACAGACGATAAAGCCATACTCCAGATCCACAGGCCTCCCTCAATCTAGTTCTGACACAAGCTGGGACTCTGAGGGGGACAGGATCTGGGGCACAATAGCCAGGGTCATGTCCCCATCTGGAAAGCAAGCCTCCCCCCCCCGAATCTGTCCCTGGGGGCACTGTACGAATTTAGCTCCATGTCTGTGGACACGCGCACCTGAAAAGTCGTATCTGACAAGGCCCATCCACCGCTTCTTTTCACTATCCTTGATCAGGTCCCCGTAGAAGCCATAGCCCAGCAGAGACACCGAGTACCGCAGCAGTGTGCTGTTGTGATGCACGGAGGACACGTCTATGGCCAGCGAGTCCCCTGTGGGAGAGGAGAGCTGTAAAGGAACCCTGTCCCCATTTGACCTCCTCTACCCTGCCTCTGCACATACAGGAGGTGCCTGCCTGTTGCAAACACAAGAAACAGAACTCGTTCAGTGTAGCAACATGGGTGACGACACTCAGATACGACAATGGTTATCTGACTGTGACATCTGTCACACCACTGCACGCAGCAGGGTAGATCTGGCTGATCTGGCTGGTTAGGTGGGTGTCCCCTGCCTCCTACATTGCTTCATCAGGTCCCTCCCAGAGCTGCTCACTCAGGCAGAGAGGATGACCTTCCTGGATAGAAGAAGACCACTCTTGGGCCAGGGTATGTGTTGGAACCTCTAAACGAGTTCTCCATTGACAAAATTTGGCCCCTGTTTCCAAGCAAAGGTCTGAGAACTGTTCTGAAGGGCGGGCAGGATGCGTCCAGGAGGGATGTCCATGGCACCGACAGAGGGAAAGTAGGCTTGAGGTTGAAAACAGGTACACAGCGCTTCAAACACAAAGTCTGCCAAGTGTGGTGGCGCATGCGCCTGCAATCCCAGCACCCAGGAGACTGAGGCAGGGGATTGTGAATTTGAGGCCAATCTAGACAATATAGAAAAGGCTTGTCTCGAGAAAAAAATAAAAAGAAGTTACACTTGGGAAGCAGAGGCAGGCAGATCCCTGAGAGTTTGAGGCCAGTCTGGTCAGCGTAGTAAGGACCAGCCAGCTGGTGGTACATGATGAGACCCTGTCTCAAAGAACAGCCAAACCAACAATAAGATCCCAAGTGGTTATTTTAAAATACAGCATTTCCATGACTGCAAGTAAGACAAGACCCTGTAAAGAGTGATGGGGTGGGCAGAGCCACCAGCCATTTCTCAGAAACCCCAGAGCTCCCCCTCCTCCTGTGGGGTTTCTCACTTGGGACTGGAGCAGGGGCTGGGTGTGTCTGTCACTCACCCTGGAGCCTTGCAGGTGTTTCACAATGGGAATTAGCCCTGGTAGCCAGTTAAGAGAGAAGAGCAAAGGAGAATCTGAGGCAGCAGGGCCACAATGACATTAGCAGGGGCCTGGGGTCTGTGCATAGGACACCCACATGTATAAGACAGGACTTGGGGCTGCAGAGTCACCTCAGTGGTTAAGAGCACTTGCTGTTGAGAAAGACCTTGGTTCAATTCCCAGCACCTACATGGAGGCTCACCATCTCCTCAGGCAGCCTCACACATGTGGTACACAGATGTACACACAGGCAAAACACTCGTACACATAAAATCAAATACAAAAACCTAGGAGAGAAGCCTGGACTCACCAACAATGATGTGCAGAGCCGACGTCTCTGCATCGTTTGTGCCCACTGTTGAGTAACACACACAATCTGTGGACCCTGCAAAAAGGACAGGAAAGCCCTTAGTGCTAATGGAACTGTCCAAAACTGTAGCTGACTTCCAGCCAGCTGATTCTATCCTTCTCTGGCCCTTGAACAGCTGGAGAGTAAAAAGAATCCACTCAAAAAAATGAAGGTTGAAAATACTAAAAACGGCCTTCTGGTCATGTTGCAAGGCTCTGTAAAGTGGCCTGCAGCATACCCAGACACAGAGACCGCCCTGAACCCTCTTGCAGCTTCTAAGACAGGTCTGCAATGCAGGCAGCCACTCTTGTAAAGCTCTGGAAGGTATGTGGCCCCACCCACCTCTACATAGCTGCCTGCAGTGCCTCACAGCCTTGCTCTTTGGACTGACGAGGGAGGGGGACTTGATTGGGGGAGGGGGAGGGAAATGGGAGGCGGGGGCAGGGAAAGAGACAGAAATCTTTAATAAATAAATACATTAAAAAATACAAAAAAAAAAAGAACACAGGGAGTCCTACACAGAGCACAGTCACGGGGAAGTACACGGCAGACCAAGTGAACTGTGAAGGTCTTAGTTCTTATTGTCAACTTGGCACAACCTACACAAGCTGGGAAAGGGACTGACTCGATCAGATTGACCTGCGGCCATGTCTGGGAGGACTCGGCCCACTGTGGGTGGTGTCATCCTAGACAGATGGACCTGGGCTATGTAAGAACGCTAGCTGAGCATGAGCCAATGGGCAAGCTAGTTAGCAGCACTCGTGGTTTCTGCTTCCGGTCCTGCTTGAGTGAGCACCTGCCCTGACTTTCCGTAGTGATGGACTGGGACCTGGAAGAGCAAGATGAACAAGCCCTTTCCTCCCTTAGCTACTTTTGGTGATGGTGTTTTACCACAATACCAGAGAATTAACTAGAACCAGAGCCTGAGATGACCCCAGCTTTGCTGGAGCACCATCCCTCTCTTCTGCTGGGAGCACAGAGGAGGGAGTCGCACCCCCAGGCCCCTGGCACCACCTTCCTTGCTCAGCCTAACCAGTGCCTCACCTTGACCGGGGTAACTGTGACTGCACTGACTGATCAGTTCCCTCCTACCTCTCCTTGCCTTCAAGGTCAGGAGACAAAGGTGTCCAGCAGCTCTTGTCCACCACGACCACCCCCATTCCCTGTTGCATTGCCCTGCAGTCCCCACTGTGATATCAAGCGAGAATCTGCTGCCTGCCTGCTGCTCAGCACGGGAGCTGTCACCTGACTGCAAGAGTTGGGCAGAAGTCAGAGCTGAGTTAGCACCATGGGAGTATTCAACCAAAGAAATTCATTTTGTGCTTTAACGAAGTGAAAGAAACATCAGGCTTTTGAAGCAGCTGGACCCTGTGGAGGTGACACGAAGCCACCGCTTCAGATTTCATCCCTAGGACAGGTGGGTCACACGTCCGCTTGCTGTTCCTCTGTGAAGAGGCTGGATGTGGCTACAAAGGCTTTCATTCACTACCCTACTGACATGGCCAGGCATGACCTTGGCATTAAGGGTCAGGCTGAAAAAAAAAAAGATGTCTGCTCACAGTAACACTTGGATCCCCTACACACTGGATGGTGGCAGTTCTCTGACTGCTTAGTCTACAGGTCAGCAGCCAACTGGAGCTCACAGTCCTGGTGGCACAGGAAAGATCCAGTTTTGGACATGGCCCCTGCTAAGCAGAGGTCAGTTCCCTGAGCTTCTTTGAATAACATCACATGTTATTTATGTGGCAACTTCCATAGAATCAGGAGCTTCGCTGTGGTCCCATAGGTCACTCTGATAGCCACAGAATGACTTTTAAGGGACCTGCTAACAGTAAGGGCTCTCATCTTTGTCTAGGAAACTAACTGGCCTTCCTCAGGGTCTCTCGGCCAGCTTGCCTTCATCTCAGAGGACTGGGTCTTTGGCAAGCATGTTCATCAAGCCTGCCGATGAAGCTCCTCCCTCAGGCACAGCAAATGTCCCTCCAAAGCTTTTCCCCAAAGTGCCCTCAGACACACTGAGGAGTGTGCTTTCCCAATCTCCCCAGCTCTCAAACCAGTCAAGGTAAAAGTCAAGATCATCACACTGTGCTTTCTAAGAACTAGGAACTTTCTAGAAAGGCATTTAGCACACCAAGCCAGACAGACACCCTCAGGACACAGTCTAGCCCCTACATCTTCCTCCCATAGTGGGCGGAGTCCTGTCCTGGCTTCTGTCACCACCTCCCCATCTGGGTCCCCTCCCGAGCTCCCAGGACTCCTGGGCAGATTCCTTCAGCCTTTACCAGCTCCAGATCCCAGCTCTCAGGTCAATTAGAAGCCATGGCTAACAGACCTGTCTCTGTCTCCAGGTACCAGGTACCTCCTGACTCCAGGCTAGCAGCACACTGGCCCCCAGCTGTTGGCAGGGACCGTCCTATGTGCTGCTGGACTCTCAGAGCACCGGGATAAGGATCTTCCCAGACACTCAGTCATCTTCTTTCTACTATTCATAGCTTATCTCACAGAAAGGAGTGTAGTAATGAGAAATTATAAAAATCACTTAAAAAACAAACAAACAGGGAAACGGGGTCTAATGTTACCTAGGCTGAACTACTATGTAACTGAGGGAAATCTCAAACTCCTGACCCTCTTCTCTGCCTCTTGATTGTGGAATCATAATTTAAATGAAGGATGAACCAGGAATGACATCTCCCTACTTGAAGCCTAATCCTAGGGAAGCTTTACTAATGAAGAAGGTTGGGGTATGGCCTTATGAGCGGAGATGCCTGTGGCTGTGCATGGAGATGTCCTCCTAACGACAACAGTGATGAGAAAGTCATATGTGTGCCATACCTGCAGGGATGATGCCAATCCTGAGGGTGCTGGGCACCAGCACGGCTCTGGGGTGATTGGGGTCAATGCCAGCACTTTGTTGCGTCCTCCCAATCACCCCGTGCAGCACCTCGCTGAACATGCCATCCCCGCCGACACACACGATGCTGCAGGAGAAACACAGGTTGGTCAAGCCCACTAGTCCTCTGCTTGGAGCAGCTGGGAGCCTCAAGCACTGGGGACAGCATGCAAGACTGGCCTGTCAGACACCTGGAAACTGGGCACCTGAACCACTCCCTATTGGATGAGGTCCTGCCAGCCTGTTTATTCTGTTTTTTCAAACAACAGGCTTCTTCACAGACCCTAGCTTCCCTGCTAGAGATGTAACATTTTGGTGGTTTCTAAGCAGAGGGTATATGTGTGCCCAGCCCTGGTCAGCCATCATCGATAACCTATGGTTTGGGGGCTGTAGAGAGGGCTCAGTGATCAAGACCATGTACTGTTCTTCCAGAGGACGTGGGTTCAATTCCCAGCACCCACAAGGCAGCTCATAACTATCTATAACTCCAATTCCAGGGAATCTGATCCCCTGTTCTGCCCTCCATGGACCAGGCACAAACATGGTACACACATTTACATATACGTAAGCAAACCACTATATACATAAAATAAAAAATTAAAAATAAAATGAAACTGTAGCTTGACCTGGGATAGCTTAGTGGCAAAGCACTTGCCAAACACACAAACACCCTGGTTTAGTGCCCAGCACTGCAAAAGTAGAGATTAAAAGTTAAAAAGCAGAGTATTGAGATTCAGGCTGCTGAGCATGAATATGACCCCAGTGGAGGGGCATTTCTACCACATGCCCCCTAGACAGGGGATGGCATGCAGTGTCCTCTTCTCTCGATCCGGTTGGGTGGCCTTGCTGTGCCCAGCAGTGAGCCTCAGATGCGAGGGGAACAGCTCCCGTTGTCAACCCCCAGCTCTGGGCCCATCTTGGGAACTCAGAAAACGGGAGCAGAGGGGACCGAGTGAAAGCCAGGTGAGATAAGTGGGGTCAGGGAAGCTAAGGGGGGAAGAGGGTGTGGGCAGGACAGGTCTTTACAGTGTGCTGTCCGGTGCAGAGGGTGGCTACAGAGTGGCATGGAGAAGTGTGGGCATGTGTGTGGGTGGAGGGCACGTGTCCTGTGACATGGAGGGAAGGCCAAGGCCACGCTCACAGTTCAAGGCAACCCAAGAGCTCCCACAGGGTAGGTCAGGGATAGCGTTCACTCACCCATCATAGCCGTCTGTGTTGATCTCATATAAAGTCTCCTTGGCTTGATTGGCATGCTCAGTAACTGTGGGGGAAATATTACAAGGGACCATTCATCTTCACATCCTGGAACCCATGTTTAAGCTAATTGCCAACTGATGCTCTTTTATGAGAGGAAGTCCCTCCTCAGACTCACCTCACCCCCTTACAAAAGAGTAGGGAGTGCGGCAGTCTCCATGGGAACCAGCCATCTTAGGGTCCGTTCTGCCTGCCGCCCTTTGCACTTGTCAACACGGACTTATTTTTAACTTAGGTGCATGCGTGTCTGCCTACATGTATGTATGAGGAGCATGTGGAAGTGGTGCTGACAGAAGAGGTCAGTGAATCCCTCCAGAAAGTGTTACAGGTGGTTGTGAGCTGCTGTGTGGGTGCTGGGAATTGAACCCTGGTCCTCTGCAAGAGCAGCCAGTCCCCTAACCACTGAGTCATCTCGCCAGCCCCAACAAATGATTTCTTTGACAGCCATTATAATACATGCAGCTTCTGTTACACTTATTCCTTAATATACAAGTTACTTTAAACTTCTTAGAATACACCAGAATGTAAGAAGATAAGGCAGGGGTGGCTGGAGAGATGGCTCAGAGGTTAAGAGCACTGGCTGCTCTTCCAGAGGTTCTGAGTTCAATTCCCAGCAACAACAGGGTGGCTCACAACCATTCTTAATCTATAAGAAGGTGCCCTCTCCTGACCTGTAGGTAGAACACTGTATACGTAATAAATATATCTTAAAAAAAGGTAAGGCTAGCTCACAGTCCTCGTACTTAGTGTGATAAAGCAAAATTGTTAGTGAAATTTACTGCTCTCAATCTTTTTTGTTTTGTTTTTGTTTTTCAAGACTGGGTTTCTCTGTGTGACAGCTCTGGCTCTGTAGCCAGGCTGGCCTTGAATTCACAGAGATCCACGTGCCTCTGCCTCCCCAGTGCTGAGATTAAAGGTGTGTACCACCTGGATATCACAATTTTTCGTGGTTCAGAATCCTCTGAAAAGGGCCCTTTAAGCTGCTGTCTCCTGTTCCTCTGGATTTACCAGGATTCCATGTTCACATCTCCTGTTGGGGCATCTGCATTGTTTCTAGCATCCTGCTACTGTGAAGCATGCTGGGACACCCGAGGGCCTCAGTCTTGGTGTGTATCTGACTGTACTCAGACTTGGGGAACATGGAATATTGGGATAACTTTTTCATTTTTTAGACTTTTGAATTGTATTGCTAATTAGTTTTTTCTGGATGCAGAGTCTTACTGTGAGACCAGGCAGGCCTCCAACACCTAGTCCTCCTGCTTCAGCCTCCCGAGTGCTGGGCTCACAGCCAGGGCCAGCTGCACTAAGTGTCTTGCTAACAGGGTTATATCAAGCCCCTGAAGGCCAGCAGGAGCAGTGGCCCATGTCTGCCTCCCGCTCTGAAGCCAGCACCGCACTGATGACAGACTGCTAGGACACGGTGTTAAGTCAGGTTGTGTAAAGTGACCCATGCTGTGACATTCTGGGACAGTCATTGCTCCTATCTTTCCCTGCAAGGACTTCCTACCCTAGAACTCTGCTCTTTAATCTCCTGGCTGTTCCTGTGAGCACTTGACCGGCTGAGTACATTAAGGGCATTATTTTTTTTGCATTCTTCCAGCTAAGAGTTTAAAAACTGCAACTGAATTTGAAATGATCAGTTAGGCCTAAGTCCCCCTCCAGTGGTGACATGTGAGTCCCAATCAGGCTGGCCTCTACATACTTGTCCTGGTGCCCAATGCACTTACTGATGATTTCGGTGGTGATGGACGCCAAGGTGAACAGAGGTGCCACTTTTTTTTCATAGATGCGCTTGCCCTGCCCTTTCCCTCCAAAAGGGTTGATAAATACCAGCAAGTGCTTTGGTCTCGAAGCTGCAAAACAACATCCATACCAGTCAACGGCCAATCGCAATGGGTGCAAGAAATTCAAACTCAGTTAGTGTGCTATTGGTGAAGAGCAAATGGGTTCTGACACAGGATTCATGGTCATCAAAGGAGAAAGGCGACCAGCTGCTGGGATGAGGGTGGGGCTGTGCACACGTGGGGCCTCAGCAAGGTCGCTGTCCTGGCCAAGTCTCATGGGCGTGAGCATAGATGCCTCCGTCTGCCCATGGGAAGGACGAGGCTTTTGAAAACAAGAATGAGGTGGGAATAGAGAGGGGCAGGAAGAGAGGAAGACAGACACATAGACAGATGAAACAACTGGATGGACGATGGGAAGGGAGGCTCCCACAGCATCCCAGGCCTGGCTTCAGCCCTTCCCTCAGTTCCGGCCAGTTGCCTTGGTGTTGTGGAATATTGTTATTACTATGGAAGGATGTGTTCCATTTGCTTATGTTGCAGAATATTTCTTTAACCATGTGATGGTGTGCTGCATTTGTTTATGCTGCATAAAAACATTCTGGGCCAGCCTGGGGTACATGAGATCTACTCTCAAAATAAACAAGTAAAAGCAAACAAATGCAAAAGGAAGAAACTTAAAATATGTCTGCTTCAGATTTTATTATTTCTAGGTGTCTCAGAAAACTAAGTACAGGGCCAAGGAGATGGTTCAATAAACTTTTCACTTTGTATACATGAGGCCCTGTGCTCTGAGTCTCTGCACCCAGAGAAAAGCCAAGTGAAGTACCAGGCATGGTGATACATGCCTTTGATTCAAGCACTTGGGAGGCACAGGTTCGAGGCTAGCCTGGTCTACTATCTATAGTGAGTTCCAGGACAGCCTGGTCTATTATCTGCAGTGAGTTCCAGGCTAACCTGGTCTACTACCTACAGTAAGTTACAGGACAGAATAGCCAGGGCTATGTAGAGAAACCCTGTCTCAAAACACAAAGACAAAACAAAGCAAAAAAGCCAGGTGGAGTCCCAGAGTTGGAAAGGCAGAAATAGGAGGATCACTGGGGCCGGCCGGCCAGTATAGTCAAATCATTGAGCTCCAGAGGAAAAACCCTGATCTGAAGTCAGCCTCTGGTCTCCACACACATGCACACACAAATAGACAAATGCCTTCCTACTAAGAATTCCCGGGCCTAAACAGTTTCTCCACTGAAGTCCCTCGAACAACTTAAGAAACCCAGTCTCCATCGTGTGTGACCCTTTCCAAGGGACAGGAAGAGAAGCATTTCTGAGTGATTCCTAAGAAGTCACTGTGACCTCTGAGGGATGTCAGACAGGGAATGTTACATGAAAGGAAGCCACAAGTCTGCTTCTCCCGAAACCTAGGTGAGAACCCCTATATGAGGCATCAGGAAGTCAGATGTAGTGACACAGAATGGGGGTGAAGATCACAGGCAAGATGGCTGCTCGAGCAGGACAAGCATTCATAACCAGACCCTTAGCATGTTTTACTAGCAGTCCTTAAACCCAATGCCTGTGACCAAACAAACGTCAAACAAGGCCAACTCAGAAAACTAGGTTTCTTAGAGAGAATTCCTCAATGTGATAAAGCTGATAGAGCCCTATGTTCCCTGTGGTATATCCATCCCCAAAGTCAGACTGAGACATCAGTGTTTGCTGTCTCAGCTTGCGTGAAAAGAAATAGGAGAGAGGTGATTGATACCAGCCTTAGAACTAATAAGCAGATATGACAAGGAGAATCGTAAACTTCTATTGATTATCTATACACAGGCAATAAAAAGAAAGGAAGGGAGGAGAAAGAAAGAGAGGGGAGGAAGGAGGGAAGGAAGGAGGAAGGGAGGAAGGGAGGGAGGGAGGAAAGAAGATCAATTTGTGGGCCAGATGTGGTCCTTCATTCCTATAATCCTAACACTTTTAAGAGGCTGAGGCAGGAGGATAATGAATTTGAAGCCACCTTAACTACAGAGTAAGGACTCTTGCCAGAGAACACACAACTGGCATATGAAAACATATGAACATATTTCTCAAGCATCAGAGAAATGTAGATTAATACCATAATATAAAGCAACTAATTCCTGCCACACAGGCTTCCGAGCCGGTGGAAAGGACTCAATGGTGGGTGTGTGAAGAGGGACCCTGGGTAGTGTCCACAGTCCAGTCCTCAGCACACTCTAGAGAGATGCCACAGGCACACAGTGTCACATGCAGGGATGGTCTCTCCACTGTTATCCAGGCTGGCCCAGAGGAAGTCACGAAGATGAGCCTCGGCAGGGAACAACTGCACCGTCAGGGCCGTGGATGCTGAGCAGCCACAAGAATGAGCAACCACAGCCACCCAGGATAAAGGGACGTGGTTTGCATTCGCGGTGTCCTTCTCAAAGCCAGCTGATGTTTGATGCTGTTCCATTCGAACTTATGAAGCGGGGAAAACAAACAAACAAAAGCAAGTCTAGTTGTTTGGAGGTCATGGCCACAGTGACCTCCGGGAAGAAGTGGGGCCTAGGGACTGACTGACTGTCCTGCCAGCCCTGAGTGTTGTTACATATGCTGAGAGTGAAAACACACTCAGAACACAACCACTTCTCTGGCTTATCCCAATAAAACCAGGGATTAATGGGTGGCCATTAAGAGCTTGCAGAAGACTGGGGTTCAGCTCCCAGCACCCACATAGCTCAGTTCCAGGGGATCCAACACTTTTTTCTGGCCACCATGGGCACTGTGCACAAATGTTATGCACACATAAATGGAGTCAAAGTGCTCATATACATAAGATAAAAATTTAAAAAAATTAAAAAATACTTTAAGGGCCTAGGGTTAGAGCGATGGTTTAGAGCACTCGCTGCTCATGCCGAGGACCTGGCTGCAGTCCCCAGCACTGACAAGGTAGCTCACAACTCCAAATCTGGGGGGTCCGACACTTTCTTCTGACCTCCTTGAGCACCAGGCGTGCACATGGTTCACACACCCACAAAATAAAGTGAGTAAGTATGAAAAGAATTTTAACTGCACTGAACACCTGGGGAGATGGTGCACTCAGTAAAGAGCTTTCAAAGCAGGCACTAGGATCAGTTCAATCGCCAGCATCCACGGTCATAGTTGGTACACACCCATGCAAACCCAGTGCTGAGGGGAGACAAGCGGACCCCTGGGGACCAGCCAGCCTAGCCTACCTATTCAATGAGTGGCAGGCCCCTGAGAGACACTGTCTCAAAATACAAGTTGGAAGATGAATGAGGAATAACGCCTCAGAGGGGTTAGACAGACAGACAGACAGACAGGCACATGCATGCAAGAAACAACAGAGCTCGAAGCTAAAACTAGAGCAGCCGAGAGCAGAGACTGCTTGCTGTTTGCTGGCTGGGGGGGATTCCTGTGCGCTACAGAGGAGTAATAAATCTCCAGTATTCCAGGGGAGTCTGAGCCTGCAGGATCAAGCCTGACTAATGACTCTCAGTCTCATGGAAACAAGACACCAGGCACCTGGTGGGAGGCGGGTCAAGCAGGGAGCAAGGGTGGGGTGGGGTGGGGGTGGGGTATATGAGTGTGGTGAGGGGGAAGAGTCTGGAGGCCAGTGGAGGAAGTTGAAGAAACTGAGACAGCACAGAAGGTAGTAGCCAAGGGACAGAAACTTGGGGTGATCTTAAAAAGAGCAAAAGGTGGGGAACTCCAGTACCAGGGGAAAAAAAACAGAATTCAGAAAAACAGTTCTGGGGCAAGAGAGATGATGGCTCAGAGGTTAAGAGAACTGGCTACACTTCCAGAAGTCCTGAGTTCAATTCCCAGCAACCACAGGTGGCTCACAACCATCTATAATGAGATCTGGTGCCCTCTTCTGGCCTGTAGTCATACATGCAGGCAGAACGCTATACATAATAAATAAATAAATCTTTAAAAAAAAACAGAAAAAATATAAACAGTTTTAATCACCCTCAGGTAATTGAGAGATGTGCTTCATGACTAGGTCTGGGAGTTGAGCAGTTTCAAATACTTTATAACCCAATTCTCCCCTCTCCTCTCCCTCACCTGCCCTTTTATTATGAACAGTGGAAATAAGAGGAGACAATTTAAAGGAACTGGTCATCTCTTTCTGGTTTATAGGCTCTGGAGATGGAAGTGAGGTTGTCAGGCTTGGTGGCGAGTGGCCGTCCCTTCTATCTTTCTTTTGTCTTTCAGTCAAAAGACGGTCTCACTGTGCAGTCCCCCTGCCTGCCTCCCAGGTGCTGGAATTACAGGCATGTGCCACCATGCTGGTCTTTTATTATTTACTTTTAATTTTTTTATTTGCTTTTTATTCCTTTATTTAGTGTGAGTTTGTGCACATGCTCAAGGGTGAGCACACTCGAGTGCGCATACGGAATGTGTGGAGGTCAGAGCACAGCTTGAAGGATTTGGTTCTCTCCTTCCGCCACAGAGGTCCTGGGGATTGAACTCGGGTCTGTGTGTTGGGAGTAAGTGCCTTTGCCCACTGAACCATCTCACTGGGCCTATAATATAAATTTTTTAAAATGCTTATGTACAATATTGAACCTATAGAATAGGTTTTGGGTTTTTTTTTTTGTTGTTGTTGGTTTGGCTTTCCAAGACAGTTTTTCTATAGCTTTGGAGCCTGTCCTGGAATTAGCTCTTATAGACCAGGCTGGCCTCGAACTCAGAGAGATCCGCCCACCTCTGCCTCCTGAGTGCTGGGATTAAAGGTGTGCACCACCACTGCCCTGCTGAATAGTTTTAACCTTTGTACGTGAGGTTATAATATGACCCAGTGTGACAGGTGCAAAAAGAACAGGATGCATGTTCAAGGTGACAGAGAAAGAGTCCCTTAGCACAAACTAACCAGGCACTGGGCTCTGCTGCATTTCAGAGGCCACACCCCCAGAAGGTAAGAGGTAGTTCCCCCACATCCTGCCCACTCCTCTTTTGCACCTGGAATGTATGTGCCTCCACTCTGCTTATAGAGAAAGAAACTGAGGCTTTGGGGCCTGAGGGATTTGTCTCAGTTCCTCTGCTCACGAGCAGGGGCTGCGCCACTACTCCAGCTGCAGTGTCTACACACTCCTCCGCTGTGGCCCTCTACCTCACAAACATAAAAACAAATCAAAGGGAGCCATCACGTCCACCTGGGTCAGGTCACTGAGTCCCGCGTGCCACCACAGCTGTGCTGCCTGGCAACAAATCCGAAAGCTCGCGCACGTACTCAGGCTCTCCAGCAGCTCACGAAGGGTGTGCAGCCACAGGTGACACAGCTGCTCATCGGCACTCCAGAAGGTCACCTGTGCCGCCTTCCAGCGGTGATGGCGCGCTCGCTTCACACAGTGGACTGTACAGAAAGCAACACAGGTTAGCCAGGCCGACAGTCACGGCAGTGAGACCTCGCGGGCTGTGCAAGCTGCAGCGCCCTAGGTGTTCCTGGTCTCCCGTTGTTATCTCACGGCAGGAGTGCCGGGATCACCAAGCAACCACCTTGGGGAGTTCAGCTGGGACCCCTTGCAAAAGATCCGCCTCCTCCTCCCTCCGCAGCTGGGCTAGTTGAGTTTATACCCACTATATAGAGGCTCGGATTAGGGCAAGAGGTTCTCATCTGATTACCCAGCCAGGCTCTACCACCTGGCAGGGCAGCCCGAGGCCAGGGGGTGGGGCTAGAATATATAGAGGCAGGGAAATTACAGCTGGGCTTTGTCTATGTGGCTAGCGGGAAGTCCTCACCACAGCTGGGTGAGGTTTTCCAAAGCCTACTGGGGGAGAGGTACCCACACCCCTGTAAGTAACCCCTCACCTATGTTCTGTAAAGAATCTCAATAAAGTCATTGGTTTCCTCAGAGTGACCTTTGGTGCTAAACTGCCTGTGTTTGTCCTTGGGATCTTGGGAGGAGGGAGAATTTTAGCAACACATGGCAATCACTTTATATTCTGAGCCACCTCCCCAGTCCAGAAAGAAGTTGTGAATCGTCACTATCAGTAAATCTATGGGTCTGGAGAGATGGCTCAGTGGTTAAGAGCACTAGCTGCTCTTCCAAAGGTCCTGAGTTCAATTCCCAGCAACCACATGGTAGCTCACAACCCTCTGTAATGAGATCTGGCATCCTCTTCTGGTTTGCAGGCATACATGCAGACAGAACACTATATATGTAATTAATAAGTACATCTTTAAAAGAAAATAAAGAGTCTATGAAAATAAGCCAATCACTGACCCGACAAACACCCTTCTCTGTGATCTACATGGAGGCCTGGTAGGCACCCAGGCTCCCTCACCTGTGAATGCGAACGGGTTTTCCATTTTCTGCCATCGGCCACTAGAGGACTGCTTCTCGTGAACATGTGTTTCCTCAACCGCAATGATCTCTGACACCGGCACGGAGCAGGCATCTGCAAAGATACCACGTTTAGATCTAGTGCGACAAAGACAGAGACCAGCAACTCCAAAGGCTGCAGATGCTCAATTCTCTTCTCATTAGACACCCAAACAGAAAGGAAGGCTAGGGCTGGGGAGACGGCTCGGAGGGTCAAAGTGCCTGCCTCCAAGCTTGAGGGCCTGAGCTGGATCCCTGGAATCCACACAGGTGGAAGGAAAAAGCAAACTTCCGCAGGTTGTCCTCTGGAAACCACAGGCACACCACGGCAACAGCCCCCTCCCGTCACTCCGAGCTAAGTAACAAGAGGCAGCTTGATGTCATCAAAGGAGAGGTTCAGGCTGTGACTTTTCATGGGATCTGCTCAGCCATTTAAGCCACAATGCTGGGGGGGTCTCCTTAGACATTTAAGTGCTGATCTCTTTGAGTCAGCCATTGTACTGTAGGTGACATGTGTTCTGGACACGTCCTCTGTTCTTTCTGATGGGCAGAAACTGGTTTAGAGACCCAAGTGGAATGGGAGACATATAATACAGGGCCACCAAGTATTTGAGAGTCGAGGTCCAGCCTGTGGAGAAGGGTTCTGGAGAGGCTGGAGTCTGATTGGATGCAGAAGACATGACAGGATGACTTGGATGGGCCCAGACAGAGCAGGGGGTCTCAACTTGTGGGTCTCGACCCCTTTTGGGGTCACACATCAGACATCCTACATATCAGATATTTACATTACAATCCATAAGAGTAGCACAACTATAGCTATGAAGTAGCAATGAAATAATATTATGGTTGGGGGGACATCACGACATGAGGAACTGTATTAAAGGGTCACAGTGTTAGGAAGGTCGAGAACCACTGGCCAAGAGGATGACAGCCCCAGACAACCTTTGGGTTTCATTCTGTTGTTTTGAGATACCTAAGGTCTCACTCTGCATGCCAAGTTAGCCACGTCCTCTCAATCCCCCCGGCTCAGTCTCCTGGGCGCTGGGATTACAGGCCTGCTCCGGCATGCCTGGTGCCAAACAATCTCTAGCCCAGCAGCCCAGAGAGAGGCCGACTGACCCAAACTTGTTTGAAGCACGCTGCAATTATCTGGCTTGGATCAAAAAGAAATTCTAGGCTGGGCACGCAGCCATGGGAAATAACAGGCTCTGACAGAAGCTATGGGCTGAAGTAGTGTGGTCAGGAAGGTAGAGAAGATTATAGACAGCAAAGCCCTCTTTGAACACAGGCTGGACTCCAGGATGCTTCTTTATGAATCCTGCTGTGTTTTTGTACAGAAGAATGTTGCCTGCTATGGCTGGTTCCCTCGGTTGGCTCTGAACCCTGCAGCCTAGCTAAAACCCTTTCATCTCTGCAACAGCTAAATTAGCAAACCATGTTGGGTAGGGCCTTGATCCTTTTGGGTTAGTCTTCAAGCTGTTGCCGTGGAAACTGGGTCATCAGAACCTGTGGAGGTGCAACCTGACCTGTGAAAGGATGGCAGTCCTGTCCTAGAGTCCTCAGAGGCACACACACTAAGGAGGGACTGAGCTGAGCAGAATCAAGCCCAGTGCTCTGTGGAGCCTGCTGTGCCACGCCGGGTCTGGGGCCACCTTCAGCTAGCTCTCCTCAGGCAGCTGCTTCCTGTGGTTCCGATTCTTCCACCAGTGTGTCTCCAAAATTCAGTTTTCACCTGCTTTGGATTCTGCCCTCCCTCCTGACCCCCTGCCCACCACACACGCGCACACGCGCGCGCGCGCACACACACACACACACACACACACACACACACACAGAGCCCTCACCATGCCACACAGGTGAGTGCTGCTGTTCAGGGCAGCCCTTGTGGCAGATATATCTTTCTTCCACAGCTAACCCACCTTCAGCATCTCTGGAGGCGTGAGCCTGGCCTTCATGGAGCGCCCTCCAAATCTTGCGCTGCTTGTGACCTACCTTGCACTCAATTTCCTGGACCACCTGACCTCCGACTGTCTACCTCCTGTGACATCAACCAGGCTCACAACAGACGCCCAGGCATAGGAACAGAACAGCAGCGAGGCAGTGACTGACCCTTTAATGAAACCGCCTGTGCTTGGAGTCTCGGATCACTGAGTGCGGCCCCCAAGGGTCTCCCCATGCCTCTACCTCACAACGGTGACTATCCATAAGAAACAGGTGGTAGAGGTCACAACGGCTAAGCACAACAGTGGAGTAAGATAAGCTTCTAATATTCAGAGGACCGAGAGGCAGGCAATGGCCATGTATTCCATCACGAAACAAAAGGCACTAGCTGCCCACTGGACAACTCACTTTAAAGGGTGACCATGAGCCAGGCGGTGATGGCACACGACTTTAATCCCAGCACTCTGGAAGCAAAGGCAGGTGGATTTCTGAGTTCGAGGCCAGCCTGGTCTACAGGGTAAATTCTAGGACAACCAGAAACCCTGTGTCAAAACAAAACAACAACAAAAAGTGTCGATGAGCCGTGCTTATCTTAACACATTCAGAGGCTTCAGAAGGAAGAAGAGGGCAGTGTCCTAATGTGTCACATGCTCTGCTGGCCAGACCCCAAAGGCCATGCTGCACCAGGGTCACCACAAAGCCATGCAGCCCACATGCATTCCTTAGCTGCTGCGGCACACAGGCTACACCACGGCTCATGTGATATTGGCACTGTCCCTTGGTAGGGACAAAGCTCTAAAAACAGCATTGCTCAGACACCCATGAGCATAACCCAAGGGAGGAAAAAATAAAGAACTAGGGTAAGTCACATGAGGTGTCAGGAGGGACTCAAGCCCCGCGGGGCGGGGCTGGGGAGGTCTTGTGGTCAGGCGGGTGGCCCAGGAGGTTCTGGGAGCTGCAATAGAAAGAGAGCAGAGACAAAGGCATTGAGGGACGAGGAGCAGGGGATGCAGGGACAAAGGGACTCGGGGATGGGAATGCCATGTAGGGCCTATGAGAAGGTAGCATCACCCTGCTGGGGACTGGGCTAAGTTGAAAGAAGGTAAGGGGTAAGACACTGTCAATCATAAAAGGACAGTTCAATGACAGGTGACTTCGGAAAACTGGTCTAGCCACGGAGCTCTGCCTCCTGTAACCCTGTGTAGCAAGCAAGGCCACCTCTGCACACGGTCATGTTACAGGAAACCGATACTGTCACAGAGCTCAATGGGACAACTGAGTGAAAACAAGGCACTGGAGGAGATGGCAGCCGGTCCCCTCAGGGCAGCCTGCCCCTCCCACACATGCTCTGCAGTCTAGACCATAGGGAAGGTGTCCACACACCTGGACGGCCTTGTGGACACCTGGTGACATCACCCACAGCAACTGAGAGCGGGTGGGGAACATTGGCAAATGACTGACTGAGAAATGGGAATCCCGGGTCCCTTCTGTTCCTATAGAATGCTAATATTTCTCTGGTGGGTGATCTCATACACAGCCAGCAAGGTCATAAGGTCCACAGAGACTTGGCGGCCCTCAGGCCTGTGTGACACTGGCACTGGTAACAGGCCGCCCTGCAGGGATCTTTTGCTATGAAGGGGAAGGAACGAGAGAGCCAGGGCTAGGCCTAGCTCATCTGGCCCAGCCTGGGGCCCCCGTCATTCTGAGAAGTGGCCCTGTTTATGAAGCTGTCATCCTGAGAACATAAAAGTAGGGCCCCAACCTGTTATGGCTACAGGGCCATTTCACTCTAACCCGGTGCCCAAACACTACCCCGATGAAGCAAGCGCCCACAAGGGTCCTTGCCTACCCCATTTGGAAGTCTGGATGTATCCCCATCAGCCTGGCCAGTCCTGGGCCCAGGCTTGAACTCCTTCTTACCAGCAGTGTTTTTCAAATCCTTCCCCACACTTGACCGGAGGGCCCAGTCAAAGCGATGAGGTCCCCCCCTTAGTGTCACCTCCTTGCAGATGGCATGAGGACATAAGCACTTAGACATCGCTATCTCATTCAAGCCAGAGCAAGTTTCAGCTCCTGGCACTGTCTTTTAAGAAGTCTACCAAGCCGGGCGGTGGTGGC
>NC_022017.1:25009726-25019047 GCF_000317375.1 Microtus ochrogaster | reverse complement strand
AGGTGGAGAGTGAATGAGGAAGATGCTTTATGTCAATCCCTGGTCTCCACACATACACACGTAACTTCACACACATGCTTCCCCCACATGCACACATGAATGCAGACAGCACACACACCCAAACCCCCATGCATACACTCACAGAGTTTTTGTTTTCCAAAACACTACTCCAGTTGGGAAGAAGAGCAAATGGCTTGAAGGTCTGGTCTCTGTGTAGGAAGGAGGTAGGCTTGTGCTTATGAGGACAGTCTTCTAGATGGCACACCAGGGTGGGCTATTTTACCCGGCCTGGCACATCTTACAGATCTGTAGATAGTGTGCATGGGTTTGGAGTTCAGTTCAGCGACGTTAGAACGGTCTGCCCTGGTCCCAGAGCTGTTCTATCTCTTTCCTGCCTAGTCCTTCCACCACGATGGAGCCTCTGCCTGCGACACAAGCTGGGCCTTTTCTCATTTCTAGACAGCAGAGCTAAACCTGAATGCACCTTCGTTTGCTGTTTCCATTCACCACTCATCTTCTGACTGTAAAACGATCGACATTAAAAACAGTGCTGGGGAGTTGGAGAGATGGCTCAGTGGTTAAGAGCACTGACTGCTCTTCCAGAGGACCCAGGTTCAATTCCCAGCACCCACATGGCAGCTCACAACTGTCTATAACTCCAGTTCCAGGGGACTCAACACCTATGGCACAAAACCAATGCACATAAAATAAAAAAAAATTAAATTAAATTAAAAACAAGCAAGGCAAGGTGGTGGGGGTGCATACCTTTAATCCCAGCACTTGGGGGGCAGAGGCAGGAGGAGCTCTGTGAGTTCAAGGCAAGCCTGGTCTACAGAGTGAGTTCCAGGACAGTCAAGGCTACACAGAGAAATCCTGTCTTGAAAAACAAACAAATAAAGATTAAAAAAAAAAACAATACTGATTCAAATAAGACAATGTCATAAGTTCAACACTGTTCCTGTTCGATAAATCTTCTCAAACATGGACTGCAAATCTGTAAGTGAATCTTGGCTAAAACTCTGAATACTTTTGCTGACAATGGACAAATTCTCCTGCCCTTCTGTTCGGGCCGGGGTGACTCATGTGGGTGTGCAGCTCGCCCTGTTACGCAGGCCATAGCATTCCAGAAAGGAATCAGCTGCCCTTGGCAGGGGAGGCTGGCCTGCTGGTTCTTGTCATAGGGGGAATTTGCCAGTGTCTTCTCCACAGCCCGCTGCAGTATTTGCAGTCACCAGCTTGCCTCGTGTAGCGTACAGGCACCAGCTTCTCGCACTTGCTGGTTCTGTTCTGT
Source organism: Microtus ochrogaster (assembly GCF_000317375.1). Taxonomy (NCBI): domain Eukaryota; kingdom Metazoa; phylum Chordata; class Mammalia; order Rodentia; family Cricetidae; genus Microtus; species Microtus ochrogaster. The sequence goes on along the minus strand of NC_022017.1, from coordinate 25,017,756 downwards.
CTGTGTGCACCGTGGTCATGGTGAGCTGTGACAGAAAGCAGTGTCCTGGATGCCCATTGGTTTCTCACACGCCTCAAGGGCAACAAGGTTCATCAGTGATCCACCCAGGTGTGCACACATCTAAGCCCACACATATCAGACAAGGGCCAAGATAATGGGAATAAGCCACTTAGTAGGGCTGCCCATGGCCACCTGGGACGCCCAGGGCATAGAGATCAAGACAACAAACTGGACTCAGTGGCACACACCTGGAATCCCAGCCTGGGTGAGCTCACTGGCACACACCTGGAATCCCAGCCTAGGGAACTGGAGGCAAGAGCATGAGAAGTTTGTCATCAAGGTCACAACTGGGGCCAGTGAGATCCGCTGTGAGGGGGAGAAGAGGAGCCGGAACAAGAGAGCTGCACCCCTAGTGCCCTCTAGCAAAGGGAATACAAAGGCTGAGGCTACCACCCCACGGGAAACAGGGGTGAAGTAGCTCTAAGCACCTTGGCCTGCATGCACCCTGTCTGTACAGGCACCTGAGCAACAAGGGTGCCCAAGAGAGCCCGATGGGGAACAGGTCTCACTACCCTGCAATTAGACAGCAGTCAAATTTCCCTGGCAACAGGCCATTCCACTGCATTTGCCCCGTGAATACCTGCCCTCCATTGAAACTGTGGGTAAGTACTCTACACACAGGCCTCAGGGAATGCAGACATACCACACAGGTCCGGCCTCTCTGAGTAACAATTCTCTTTTGAGAGTGGCCAATCTGTCTGATCCCTTCCTGCTGGGCTTTTCCACGCTGATGCAAACTCCGCCTGTTGCATCATCAAGGGAGCTGACAACAGACAACAAAGGGACCTAGACACAGGAGTCACCAGATGGAAGCTCTGAGGTGGCTGTGGGCCTCCCGCCTGCTGAGGCACGCCTGAAGTCTTTGAGTAGGCACAGAGGCAAGCTCTCAGGAGAGAGCCAATACAAAGCGGAAAAGCTTTGTGTCTGAAGCTAAAGCTGTGAGCTGAGCTCGGCAGACAGAATGTGGAACAGTGAGGAGAGGCGGGGTCCAAGAACTGGGTCAGTAGGAACAGTCTCCTTCGACTCCTGAGATGGACTAACTGGCTGTGCCTCCCCTTGCTCTTCCCTCTTGGATATCAGATATGGAACCCACAGAAGAAGGTTCAGAGAGGCAGAGGGACAAGGCAGCTGCCCGGGGTTTGAGGGCAGGAAAGGGGCCCATGATTTCCTTTTGAACCAAAGCGCTCTGATCTGGAGTGGAAGAAACCAGCCCGAAATGTCAGTGTGTACAGACAAGAGAGTCAACACGTGCCGGGCAGGGCGTGGCATGGCAGCACACACCTTTAATTCCAGCACTCAGGAGGTAGAGGCAGGCGGATCTCTGTGAGTTTGAGGCCAGCCAAGGTGGTTGGTTACACAGAGAAACCCTGTCTCAAGAAAGAAAGAAAAAGAGGGTCAATATAAGCCAGCCCCCTGGAGCCACAGGGCAGGGCAGGGGTGTCCTCTCAGGACAGGCAGAGCCTTGAACAAGAACCACTATGCCCCACTGAAAAGGCCAGCCCTCCCTTTCCAACCAAGCCAGCTGTGCTGTGCTTCAAGATGCAAGCACCTAAGAAGAAAAGCTAGAAACTCTGTGATCATACCCACTCATACAAAGAAAGCAGGGGTTGTTGTGGGAGCTCGACCCATTCAGTCAATGACATTTGGAGGTGACCTAACATGGCCATGGCTTTCTCTGCTATGGGTCAGGATAAGAATGGAAGTGGGGGTGGGGGTGAGAGGGTGGAGGGCTTCTTCGGCGCCATTCAGTGACCCGGTTCAGAGCTTTCTCCATCCTTCCATGGTGGAGGAAGAGACAAGGGCTTCGCTTCCCCCACTGTATCTGTGAGTATGTGTGTCCCTATTTCATTCCTTAATAAATAAGTTTTCTTCCCAAGAGCATCCATGGATTTCTCGCAATAGGAGTAGGCATGCTAATACCAGATAAAGCATCCATGGATTGCTCATAATAGGAGTTAAGCATGCTAATACCAGATAGACTTCAAACCAAAGAAACTCTCCAGAGATGGAGGGCCCATTGTATAAAGAAATGTGGCCAGTCTCCGTGTGTGCATTAAAAACAGCTGTAGAATGTGGATGGCGAAAACCAGTAGAACTGATGGAGAAATAAATGAAATTCCAGCTGTCCCCCGCACAACAACAGAACACTGGACTGGAAAGCAGAGAGCAGCGTGCAGAACTCAGAGCTGCTGTCAGCTTCAAGGACAAGGACAGTCCTCTAAAGGGGGCGAGGTACATCCTTCCTGAGAGCTAACAAAACATACACCAAAACTGATTCAATCGAGAGGTCTTGATAGGGTTCATTTTCTCAGCCACTTAAAGAATTAAAAGTCAGGAAAAACTTCAAGCAGTATAGGCAACAGCAGAGAAACCTCAAGCACCCTAGACAGAATCAGCAGTGGAAGGTCAGCAATTATTGGGGGTGGACACACACACACACACATGACAGATACACACAGAAAAACACCCTCTGCTGCCCCAAATCCAATCTCTTCTCCAGGGCTGGGGTTTTAAAGCCTTTGAAGGGTTTTCCTCCCCTAGTTTAGGCTTGGTCGGTTTGAAGAAAGCTGGGCTAGTTGATTGGCCCAGAACTATCGGGGCGGGTGATGTGTCCTGAGCAGGCCTTGAACTTGTTGAGCGGGTCCAAAAGCAGGAGGCCTTCTGCTGTGAGACAAAAGCCTATGGAGTGCTTTGTTTTGTTTTGTTTTGTTTTGTTTTAAGCTGCAGACTTTGGTTTCAAATCAGGAGGGTGAAGAAGAAGCTAGTCACTTTTATTACCCAGCCATGGCCCCTCTCCCTAGCTATCAGCCCAACAGAGTCTACTTCCTGCCTGTCGAAACTATCTATCTAACCAGGAGACCCAAAAACATACTTTAACTATCTACCTTCCCAGGAGTCCCTGAGTTGTACAGTGTTATCCCCGCCCGCAGCAAAACAGCCATCATGGCATCAGCTGTGGCTGCTGGCAAGAATCCATCCAGGAAGGTCTGTGCGTTGTTGCCATTTTCTCAGAGAAGGAGGGGTGGAGGAGGGTCACTGGAGCCATCCCAGCGATTCCAGCCATTTGTATACAATTTTGCCCTAATTGGGGGCTGGGGGGGGGGCTAGAGTGTATAGACCAGAGAAGGCAAGGGGAAGAAGGGGAAGGGAGCCATTATCCATGCTGGGTACAGACCTTCCAGAATGGCTCCTTTGGGGGATCACCCACACTCCTGTCACCTGTCACCTATGCTTTGTAAGTAAGCCTAACAGACTTATTGGTTCTCCAGGGTGAATTTTGGTGGAGTGGACTGGTTTGTAATTAGGGCCTTATGAGGCGGAGGGGTGACATTGCTTCATTCCCCCTCAGGAGGAAAACACGGGCAGCACCCCAGCAGGCAGACCAGGGAAGACTCTGGCCCTGTGTGTCCTTGCATCTTGATTGTAAACACTGGCTGGTTTAAGATTCTATGAACCCAACTGTTCTGAGAGAGGTGTTACAGGGGCTTAAGGCTCCAGCACTACTACAGGCGCTGTTCCTCGGAGGGGCTGAGTCCAGCTTGCCTCCTGCCTGCAGACACCTGCCACAGCTAGAAGGGAACCCCAAGCAGCAATTTTTCCAGACATCAGTTGTTGGAATTTTTGTTTTTTAGGTTAAATTGTTTCTAGCCGTCTGGATTCAGTGCTTTTACAATTTTGCAACACAGCATGTTGTTAACCCCTCTTTGCAAAAAAAAAAAAAAAAAAAAAAGACAGGGCAGGGATGGCAGCCTACAGCCAACAGTCCCAATTCAGGCTGCTGCCTGCCTTTGCAAATAAAGCTTTATTGGCACACAACCATGACCCTTTATTGATATAGTGTCTGTGGCAGCTTATACACTCAAAAAGTAGGGCTAAGTAACTGGATGGCCCACAAAGCAAAAGAAGATTCTGTTATTCCCATTTAGACGATGCTTGTCTTAATGTCAGACTTTATTTTTATTGGACACAGGGTCTCACAGCTGGTCCCCAGGGGGCCTGGCTCTTTCAAGCCTCTTAACCTCGGAGAACTGGGGTCACACCCACTTGCTAACTTACTTTAGATTACCAAAACTTAAGCACGCAGTCAGAATGATTACAAGGTTATGTAATTCAAGGACTGCTGAATAGGCTGGTCAGTTCTCAAGAGTCACAGAACCAGCAGAGGCAGCTGTGTGGATGCTCCCTCCCAGCCTCGGCCCGATGAGACCGTCTCCAATCCAAAGGTCTCCCACGGTCACTGCACTGATCTGGAAGGAGACTGTTTCCCACATGGGCTGACATTATTACCATTTATCTCCTGTGCAGATACTCAGAGGAAATGCATGTCATTGACTTTATGTAAATTGGCTGTTTCTGTTGCTTCTGACCTCATAAAGGGACATGACTGGAGTCTGCACGGCTCTGTTAAGTTGACACCTCACAGGCAGCAATTTACACCAACATCCTTCATGCCAGGGCAGTGAAAGGGTTTGCACAAACCCTTCTGCCTCCTCATACCTGGCTGGCCTCCTACCCACATTCCTCTAGGACATGGTTCTCAACCTTTCTAACCCAGTGACCCTTTAAGACAGTTCCTCATGCTGTGGTGACCTCCCCACACACACCATAAAATTATTTCAGTGCTACTTTATAACTGTAATTATGCTACTGTTATGAATCGCAATATAAATATCTGATATGCAGGCTATCTGATATGTGATCCCTGTGAAAGGGTTGTCTGGCACCCCCCAAGGGGTCTTGACCTCTGCTTTAGAGGGAAGGAAAGTGGGTGGATATCACCAGCACGAAACCCCCTCCTCCCTCTCCTGTTTCTCATCCATGATGACCTCTGTAACCCTACCACGGCAACACTGGGGCAACTTCTGCATCTCCCATCCTGATGAGAGAGTACTGGGGGACCGAGCCAGGGGCCCGAACCCCCTGGTAGAGGGAGGGCCTGAAGTCTGACTCCACTGCTGAGCAAGGATGGTGAGCTGTCCTTCACACTGCATCTACTCAGAGGATGGAGGGGCTCTCGAGGAGTGAGGAGGCAGGCGGAAGAGGACTCTGGCACGGAGCCTGCCCCCGAGAAGGACAGAGATGAAAGGAACACACCACAAAAGACAACACACAAACAATGCCTAGCAGAGGAAAAGCCCCCTGAAGGGCAAAGCCCATTCTGAATCCTGAAGGACACTGAGCTGGAGCGAGAGGAAGGCTGACCTGGGAAAACACCTTTGTTAGAAAGGACCAGGGGTGAGAAGAGCCAGGGACCCAGTACATCACCCATGGCTCAGCTCTGCTGCAGAGCAGGTCGGAGGAGGTGAGCTAAGGTCAGGGCGGTCATGGAAGATGGTGCATGGCATGCAGCCTTGGCAGGTGGGCAGCTGTGGTTACACAGAGGGGTGTCAAACATCCGCAGCATGGACAAGCCAGCAGGACTAACCTGGCAGAATTGTTTCTTCAAGCTTCCCACCCTGATTTCTGGGGTTCATTTATCACAGGAGCACCCCAAGTGGGGAGGGATAGAGAACAGAACATCGAGGATCCAAGGTCAAGGTCAGAGGTCGGAGGACAATGAACTTGTAGGCAGCAGCTATCTGAACTGTTTTGTGGCCAAAAGAACAGAACTGGACTCGGTGAAACAGAGAGGAGGTGTGAGACCAGCGAAAACTGACACACTGAGAGCCCAACACAAGAGCAGCCAGCTCACGGGCCTGTGTGGTGTGGAATGGTGGCTGTCTCCAGTTTGATAGTTGGAACCAAATCTTAAGAGTAGAGACAGCTCTTTCCTGTAGCTGGCAACATGGAGGCCACACAACGCCTGGAGTCACTGTAAAAGGCTAAACCAACAAGAGTGTCAGAGTTCTGGCAGCCTTCCTCAAGTCCTCAGATGGGTAGACACAGTCAAGCTGTCCAAACATAACAGACTTGCTCCCTATGATGAGAACTGGCTCCACACACTAGGAGCTTCCATACCACAGGGCCTGTGTCAACAGTACTGGGGGTAGGCTCCATGACCAAGATCTATGGGGCCCACAGAAAAACACTGGCAGGTCTAGCCACTTAGAGTGTGGCCTACCATGTCCTTCAAGCCCTACAGGGGCTGAAAATGGGAGGAAAGGTCCAAGATGAGGGTTTCAAGCTAACAGCTCAGGGACAGAAGCACTGGACAGGTGGCTGCCAAAGAAAAGGACTAAAGGATCTGTGTTAATAAATTGCCGGAGAGAAGGGGGAGGGCTGACAAGATTGAGGGCAGGTTGGGGAAATGTAAAGGAAAAATATCAGCAAGGTCTCAACAAACACAGACATTGTATCTTCAAGAGTAACGAGCACCCTACAAAATAATGTTTGGTTTTCTTAGGATACATAGTCAAAAGTGGAATTGAGGGTGTGGATAGTGGAGTGTAGTTTGTTAGCAAAGCAGGCACTTAGCATGTGTGAGGCCCTAGGTTCCACCTTCAGCACCGAGAAAGGAAGAAACAATTAGATGCTGAGTCAAAGAAAATAATATTCCTATTTTCGAGCTATTGAGATTGCTTTCCCAAAACAGCAGAGCAGTTACTGCTCTGGTCCTCCCGCTGGGGTTCCTGAAGCATCTCTAGCACGGATGCTCTGCAGCTCAACCTCCCAGTCCACAGACTGGGGACAGCATCCCTGTGGCATCCTCTCAGGCGCTTGGCCTCCACTCAGGGCTCTGTTTCCATGAATGGCATCTATCTGCCAATCATCTATTCATTTATCTTTCATTTATTTACCATTTACCCACCTATCAATAATCTATTGTTTACCTATCAATAACTTAACAATGATCTATCAGTTTCTTTTTATTAATATGTCTATCAATTATCTACCATCTAACTATCTTTCTATCATTTAGTGATAATTTATCAGTCACCTAGATGTCGATCATCTATTCTTTCAATATTTTTGTTTATGTCTTTGTCTTTCAATATTTTTGGAGAAAAGATCTCACTATGTAACCCCAGGTGGCTCTGAACTCATGTCCTCCTGCCTCCATGTCTTAAGTGCTGGGATTATAGGTATGCATTTCCATTCCTGGTTACACTTTCCTTCCAATTTCATTTTGTTTTGAAACAGAGACTCACTGTATAGTCCAAGTTGGTCCCCGTGGCCATCCCCTTCCCTCCCAAGTGCTAGGATTATAGAAATGTACCTAATTATGAATATGAGACCTGACTTTAATTTTCACGGATGCTTAAAACTTTTTTTAACTTTTTAAGCTTTGCCATCATATTTGTTGTGGGCACACACACATACACACATCTTTTTCTTAATTTTGGTATCTTACAGAAGTTTTTTGTTTGGATGTTTGGTTGGTTGGTTGGTTGGTTGGTTTTTCAAGACAGGGTTTCTCTGTGGGTAGCCCTGCTGTCCCGGAACTCACTCTGTAGACCAGGCTGGCCTCAAGCTCAGAGATCCACCTAACTCTGCCTCCCACGTACTGAGATTAAAGGTGTGCACCACCGCTGCCTGACATCTTTCAGACGTCTTATAATGTTCATGTAGTCACATAGTTTAGCCTTTCCTGTTTCCATTTAGGCTAGGAAGGCCTGTCCCCCATCCACAGCATCTTGGGTTTCTGGTAAGAGTTTGTTTTATACAATCATCTGGAGTCCCTCTCCAGGAAGTTTAAGAAACTTCCTCCAAATAGTCATTTATGAGGGTATTAGAAACCCCAACTCGGTTCATGCCTCTACTTCCAGAATTTGGGAGGCTGAGGGCTGTAAAGTAAGACCCAGTCTCAAAACAGCAACAACGAAAGTGTAGTAGTTATTATTATTATTTTCACATAATAAAACAAAAAAACATCTTGACACAGTCCTTTTCCTACATCTGGCTTGATCCTGCTTGTTCCTTTAAAGTTGCACACAAGAGAAAGGAAAGCAGATGACCCCAAAGGATCCCAGAATCCTTACTCACACAGCCAAAGACAGAAACAAGTCTAAGAAGTCAGCAATGTGTACACA
>NC_022017.1:24989449-25009251 GCF_000317375.1 Microtus ochrogaster | reverse complement strand
ATTAGTTAATTAATTAAATGAAAAATAAAACCAGTAAAGAGAGATGGGAGCCCTCAGGTGCAGAGTTGAGCTGTGTGTGATTGTGTTTCTATGAACCACTTGCAGAGTGAAAGCCATCCCTTGGAGACAGCTGGGCAGAGATCTACCTCAGAACAGCACAGGGGGAGGGAGAGGTCCTGGGCTGCGGCTCCTGTGCCCTATCTTGGCTGTGTTTACACAGGTGCAGAGTTATCAAAACACGTCAAACTGTGCCCTTAAAATATGAGGATTTTATTGCAGGAGAGGCAGATCTCGGTGAAGCTGCTCTTTTAGAAAATACCCTTGTTTCACAACAGCGAGATAATATGGAAAAGAGGCTGCAGTTATTTACCTCGCTCCCCCCCACCCCCCCGTCTCGTGCATATTTGCTTACGCAATCACAAGGAGCATTAAGTGCTTTGTATGTGTGATACTAATTTTTCTGCTTTCTAGATTTTTAAAAAGATTTATTTTTTTCTTTCAAAATTATGTCTGTGTGTGGGAGAGTCAGTGCAGCTGAGTCCAGGCGCCCGCTGAAGCTAGAAGCACTGGATCCCGCTGGTGCTGTAGTTACAGGTGCTTGGGAGCTACCTAGATGTGGGGTCTAGGAATCAAACTCAGGTGCCCTGCAAGAGCAGTACACGCTCCTAACTACTGAGCCGTGTCTCCAGTCCCTGCTTTCAAGGTTTTACTAAATCAGCACTTTTTTTTTTTTTTTTTTTTTGCAAGGGGGAGCTGGTGACCCATCCGAGGGCCTGGTATCTGCTAGGCAAGCACTCCACAGTCCCATGACTTATTTTTGTAAGCTTGCCCATGATGGTGGTGATGAGGATGTAGGCAAAGACTTGCCCATGAACTCACTGCCAGCTTTGCAGCACCCAAGTGGAGGCTGGTAGAGGCTGGTAGGAGATAAGGGAGGTTTTCCCCGCAAAGGGGGACCCTAGGCAGCGGTCCCAGTGTAGTGGTCCCAATGTCACCCCTGAGCTCTCAGCACACACAGACACACAGCCTCTACAAACGCAGACTTGACAGTGTGCCTTACTGCATCCCGTGGGGGAGGGGAAGCCCAGACATCACTCCAGGCTGCCTCAAGTTCAACTAGCGACCCACTTAGAGAAGCCCCCCCCCCTCCCGCCATTTCCTGTTTTTAGTCTGCCCCACTTCCGCTCAGGCTGCGGTCTGGAGAAGCGCTTGCTGGCTCAGCTTCCTCCCCGTGCGATCTCCCCCTCCCTAGATTGAGTCCTTATCTCTGTTGCTGGGCACTTGGCAGCGCGCTGCGTGACACCCGCCCCATAAAGAGTGTGTGCCTGGGTTCAGAGGCTGCTCCTGCTGTGCGCCAGGTACCCAGGGAACAATCTTCCAGTTCTCTTGTCTAAAACAGGAGAGAATGAAGGAATAAATGAAAACGCTCAGCAGGGTGCACGGCATCCCTGAGGGCTATCCTGGAGTTCCGGGGCTGCCAGCCTCTCGCGGGTCCTACAATCTGTTTTTGCACAATCTTTTGCCCACGGTTCCCAGCCCTGGCAATTCAGGTGTGTCCAGACACACCTGGGGGAGTGGCAGGTTGGAAGTGCCACTGGCTAACTGAATTAAATGTGCCATGACCTGCTCATAGCCCTGCTCTCCTGACTCCACAGGCTTCAAGCTCACCTTACTCTGTAAAGTAGGCCTAATTCTTTGGGGGGTTAAAAACGGGAAGGGGAGGTGTTGAGAGGAGGCATCTTGGCTCTCCCCCCTCTTGCTCCTAAACTTGAGTTTGCCAACTTGTTTATATATTCACATAGAGGTGGAGAGTACCAGGGAAGGGGAAGTGAGCAGGGTACTTTCTGGGGCAGGCTACCAACTGGTCCCTCAAAGCTAGTCCTAGAGAGGACGGGGCTGCTGAGCTGCTTTCAGAAGGCTCTAGATGAGCCTACACAAAAGTCGCCACACACTTCACAGGGATGACGCAATAATAACTCCACAGAGCTGGCCAGCTGGGGAAGCCACCTGCCAGCAAAAACAAAGTCGGCTAAAAGTAGCTGCTGCCAGCAAACCAAACCTAGAATGTGGGCACCAAAAACCACAAGTGTGCCAACGTTGACAACAGGCAATGGAGGATGTCCCACCCCACAGCTCATGGAGGGAGGCGGGCCCTGTCGGTGCCTTGTGCTTTCGTGGCCTCCCAGGCCCAAAAGAGACAGGGCTGTCTTGTGGAATTGAGTTTGCTCAGCTTCAAGTCCCAGCTGGGCCAGTAGAACTCCTCCATCTCGGAGCCCATTTGGTATGCATGGCACAGAACAGGGGCCAGCAGCTCCCACACACCGAGCACGCAATGCAACAGCATTCTTATCTGAGCCTAGACTCTAGGCCCCGGAGGGTTCCCTGGAATTCAGGACAGTGGTAAAGTCAGAGAACAAGAAAGAAGTGGCTCTGAGAGGCAGCGCCAGGGACACATAGGAAGACTTCAGGGTAAGCATGTCCCAGGCACTGGGCCACACAGAAAGGGACTCAGAAGACAATACTTCTTTGATCCCAAGGCCAGAAGCCAGGTTAGTCACCAGTTTGAGGTCACCTTAGCCCTACCTACCTTCAGCTAAGTCTGCAGAGCCTTGCGGCGCAACATCAGAGTACTTAGAGCCTCAGCTACCCACAGGATACCAAAAAGCCATTCTGGGTTGAACGAGTGAATGAATGATTGACACTCCAAACTCAGACTGTCCAGCGGGGAGGCCTGACTCCCACTACTCCCACTCTCAACGATTTATTAATAGAAAAATTCATGCTTCTCCCACAGGTACCTTTGCAAAGTGACAGGCAATTCCCCTATACTTAACCCTGTCTACCTCCTCCAACTCCACCTAGACTGGGTCCACTGCTCTTCCACTCTGCTCTGTCTCTCTCTCCTCTCTTTTTCCTCCCAAAAGAGATCACCAAGTCTTTGTAAAAAGTTAAGCTGGATCCCACCTTACAGGGGTTCCCTTTACCCCCATAACAAAGGCCCGTGCTCACCTCAGCCTGCCAGGCCGCAGGAGTCCTAGTCCCTATTCTTCAGAGGTCCCCCTCCCCCCATCCACCTTGACCCTGACACACCCAAGTCTTAAGGTTCTTCCTGCCTCCTTCAGCCCCCCTCCCCCACCATGGTACATCAGCACTCAGTCTCTCCAGGTTTCTCTGGGCAAATGCCACCATATAAGTGAGGCCTGCTCAACCCACCCTGTAGCGGTCAGAGACTATCCTCAAGACCTAATCTCAGAGGCTCTTCTCAGGATCCAAGTCCATCAGACGCATTTGTCCCCATGTGTCCCTCTGTGCCTCCTTAAACGGAAAATGCCCCCTCCCCATTGCACCAGAGACTTCATGTGTGCTGAGCCCAGGCCTTATAAGATCCCTAGGCCCATCCTTAGTAAGCAGGGCACACAAGAAAGCTTGCAGGGCACGTTTGCTGTTTGTTGGTAGAGCCTGCGTTTCGCAAACCCCAGGCTTTGGATTCGATCGTCCCCAGCAAAGAAAAAGGGGAGAAAGAAAATAAACTAAAGTTGGGCTCCGTGGCACATGTCTGTGATCTCAGTCTGAGGCTGACCTGAACCATATAAGGAAAACCAAAAACAAACAAAAAGCAATGGATGAATGAAACTGAATACAGCCACAAGTCCACCCCTGGGTGCCCCCACCCCTGGTGCCCACACACAATCTTTTGTAATCCTCCATTTAAGGCGGACTGAATGACATCTTTATAAACCTCTGCCAGTCCCCAGGCCACCAAACAGACCTGCAACAAAGTCTGGAGAGAGAGGTTCCAGTGTCCTTGTACCACCATCTCAGCCACTGCGGGTGAGTTGCATCTTTTTCATGTTTACCTAAGCTACTCTCCTATCAGTCCCGAGGGCCTCTGAGCAGGGTGCATACCCCAACAGAAAGTCAGAGTCCCTTGCTCAACTATCTAATCAAAGGAAGTCCCTATCAGGGCGCCTCTGGGCTTCTCCTGTACTTAGGTTCACTGTATTAGAGGAAGGGGGGTAAGACACTAGTCCTGTCCAGGTGTGACTGAGCATCCCGAACGACAGCACCAGCAACAGACTTCCCCTGGGATCCCGCGGATGCGCTGGAGTTTGCGGACGCCCGCTCTTCCCCTCCCCCTCCAGCACCTCCAGAGGCTTTGTCATCCCAGTTCCTGGAATGTCTGGGCCCTCAGCGCCGGACGGTTCCCCGCCAGCGGCCACCGCGGAATCCTCAGACCGCTCGGCACCAGGGCCCTGCACCTCGGGCCCCCCGCGCTTAGGGTGCCCTGGCCGCCTCTCCCCGTGCCCCAGGTCTCCTCCTCCCTCCCATATCCACTCAACCCCGGCCTTCCCGAATCGCTCCGGGGATGCAGCGCCGGCCCCACCAGCCCCCGACTGCCACACTCACCAGCATCTGGCGCGGAGGGCTCGGTCCCCGGGCTCCGCCACCAGCGTAGCAGCGCCCGCGCGGGCTCCAGGCTGACTGCGCAGCGCTCCTGCTTCACCCACAGCACCGACTGCAGAGGCTCCGCCGCCCCCATCGCGCCCATCGCCGCCGGCGCGGCCTCGTCCGCCGGGCGCGGGGCGCGCGGACGCCGGGGGGCGCGGGACCGTTAGCGGCCCCTGCAGTCAGCCCGGCGGTGTCGCGGGGAGGCGGCGCTGCGTCACCCGGTACGCAGAGAGGACGGCGGGGACCCGGGGCGGGGTGTGGGGACCCGGGAGGAGGCGACCAGGGTGAGGACGCGAGACGCTGGACTTGAGAACAGAGAAGGAACAGGAGCCTAAGTTGGGAGTAGACGAGGGCGAAGAAGAAACGTGAGGGGTCAGAGGAGGGGACTGGGTGTGGGGAGGGCGGTCGAAGCGGCCGGGTGCGCTGAAAGTCGCGAGGCTGTGGCTCTCGCTGCTCCTGGGCGCTGCTGGGTCTGTACGCGCGACGGGCGGGGGAGGGCTGTATTGACAGGCGGAGTCCCCAGCAGCGCAGAATTACTGTCCAGGAGGTCGTTTGCTGGCGGTGGGAGGCCTTGGAATTGCCGACGTGCGCCCACGAGCGATGTGACCTTGGGCATCAGTCTCTTTTTAGGTCCTGGTCTCCTGGCGGCTGGGAAGAGTCCTGCAGGCTGGCCCCAGCAGGCAAGGGAAGGCGAGAGGACAAGGAGTAAGAGGACTGCCTTCCAAGGGCGTGGAAGCTGAATCTGTGGATGGATGTGGGTCAACAGCCACCAGAGAGACAGGGGATGGAGTCTTTGTGTCAGTCACCTGACTCTTCCCTCCCTAACAGGCCCAAGGAACCTGAGTTGCTATTCTTGATGCAGCTTAACATGGGACAAGCTGCCTTGGGGAGGTTCTTCCTGGACTCCTCCTTTCCCCCAGCTAAAGGGTCCCAAGGTACAGCAGGGCAGTATTCAGCACTGCCCTCAATGCTTGTCCACCCCAGTCTGTGAAAATTCCATTGGCATATGGGCTTGTCCTTTACTGTCTCCAGTGTCTAAAATAGTCCCTACACATAATGTTATTAATCAAATATTGATTACATGATGGCATCTATTCACATGTGACCAATGAAGAGTCTGCTTAGATGATCCAAGAGTGCAGAGCTCTGACGTGACAAAGCCAAGCCTCACTACAGGGTCAGCCTTCAAGAAGACTGCAGAGCCACCTTCCTCCCCCTCAGGTCACCTGCTGCTGCAGACTAAAGCAGAGCTAGCCAAGTCCACTTTGCCTCGCTGCTGTGCCTGGTACCAGGTGGCTAAGGTACGGGGCTGATGTTGTCAGTGCCCTGTGTCCATCTGCAGGGCAGTAACAGCTATGAATCACTCGCTTCCTGAAAGCCCAGCCCAGTTCTAGGCTCCAGGACAGCCCAGCAGTGTTGCTTAGGCCCAGGCAGAATCCTAGCCCCACCCTCGAGCAAGCTGGGCCTGATCAAGCTCAGTGGTTGTAGCAAGGGTTGCTCCAGCTTTTTCTTTCTGCAGCTGTTGGGATGAGGCTTGGAGAATGGACAGGAAACTTCTTCAGAAACCTAGTGTCATTGCTAGGTGGGTGATGCCACCACTGTCACAAGTAAGGGAAGGCCAGGGCAGCAGAGGCTAAGGACTCTAGAATACTGGCTTCTCTGTTGGGGGCCTCTTCTTCTGGACTTCCTGACCCTTCTTCACATTTAATCATTCAGTGGTTTATTTATTTTTGATGTTACTGTTTTTTTTTTTTTTTAAGAGACAGGATTTCTCTGTGTAACAGCCATGGCTGTCCTGGAACTTACTCTGTAGACCAGACTGGCCTCAAACTCACAGAGATCCGCCTTCCTCTGCCTCCCCAGTGCTGAGATTAAAGGTGTGCACCACCGTGCCCGGAAAATCATTCAGTGTTTTATAAATGTCCACACTGACTCCAGAATTCTGTAGCCAGACAGAGTCCCCGAGAGGACTTAACCTCACCCTAGCCCTGTTGGAGCTCCTTCCAGGAAGATACAGCCACGCGGACCACAAAGAGCTAGAGAACCTAAAGAGAGTTCCCTTTGTGGACTTACAGCCCACTAGTGAGACTCTGGGTTCTCCAGTGGCTGCTGTGGGCTGAAGTGTACCTGCCCCCCGTTCAAATTCTGAAGCTCCGCGTTTGCGTGCCATAGATAATGACTTATTTGGAGACAGGACCTTTAAAGAAGTGATTAAAAAATGAGGTTTTTAGGGGATGGGACAATAGCTTAGCCTGTGGACAGAGGGCTGCACTTAGCCTCCAGCCACATACACCCACATATGTGCACTTACATACATATGAACACATGTACAAACAAGTTAAACCATTAGGGTGGGTTTAATCCAGTTTGAGTGGTGTGCTTAGTCCAGGGGAGATTTGAACCCAGATGCCAGGGCTGTGTACACAGAACACGAACTATTAAAAGTACTAGAGGAATGGCCATCTGCAGGCCTCAGGAGATATCAGATATCAAGAGTTGGAACCTTGGTCTTGGCCTTCCAGCCCCTGTGACCCAGAATCAGGAAGCAGTGGCAGGTATTGAAACCTGGTGGTTCTGTAGTGGCCCTGGCCAACTAGTTTATTACACTGCCAGCCTGGGTAACTGCAGGTCCAGGACTGGCTGGGGAGCCTCTGACTGGGGGAGGGCAGCCTAAACAGGGCTGTGTTCTGGGAAGACACACTTTGTGCAGCTGAGACAACTGTATAAATGGGCTCCGACCCTCCAGGCTGTGGGCTATAATGAGCGCAGCCCTGGGGGTGGAAGGAAGGAGGCTGCTCTGTCCAGAGCAGCTGTTAGGACCCTGTTGCCTGTGAATTCCCTGGGGCTCATCAGTTGTTGGATGTGAGAGCAGCTGACAGAGCAGCTGACAGAGGCTTGGAAACACCCACACAGGCTGGCTCAGCCCTGGGCCTCTACACTGGGATACACAGCCAGGTCCCCTGTTGGCTTCCCAAGCTTCCTGGCTGCCCTCTTCCCTGACTGATAATATCCTTCCTTTGCTGGGCCCTGATCCAAACACCTTCTTTTTGTCTATTTGGGAGGTTCTTACCCACCCATCTTACCCACAGCCACCTCGTCACAGAACTTTGTCTATGCCTGGCTCGCCATAGCCAGTGATGCCCCAGCCTATTGCTGGGCTGGTGCGTGCACAGCTGGCTTCAGGTTTAGAGGGGTCCTGGGTAACTAGGAAGACAAGAGACAAAGGCTCAGCCCAAGGAGCCTGGAACTCTCCTGAGCCAGACACTTCCTGCCCCGAGGCCCCTGTCATAAGAGCAGTCTACAATTGGAAACATTCAGCTTTTGACCTGATCCGTTGGGTCGTGTAAATCTGGGCATCGGACCAGCTGTGGCCAGCACCCTCTCGTGGGTGTTCTCTCTCACACATGGGCTGCCCGGCTCCTGAGGTCCTGTTCAGTTCCACACATTGCCTCCAAACATGAGTGTCCCTCCTACTGGGTCACCGCAGAAGGAATCTTCTGAATCTTCCGCCACCTGTAGCACCTTCCAGTTTAGTCCTTTCTGGGCTCTGAGCCCCTCCCTTCCCAGGAGCCCCTGCTCTTGTTTACACTGGGGCCTGACTGCTTATCTTCCTGAGCTTCCTCCCTGATGAAGTCAGCTGCAGGACTAATTGACGTCAGAGACAGGAACACTGCTGGGCGGGGCCAGAGGATCTGGCAGGTGCTACCCGCAGGCTGCCGGGAATGCTGCCCTCTATCCTCCACCCTCGAGAAGAGCCTGTCAAGCCTTACCTGTCAACGTGGACTGCCTGGAAGGCACTCGGAGGCCCAGTGTTTGAGAGGCAGGCTCACGATTCACAAAATGCACAACTCTAACCTGCCCTCGGGACCCAGACAAAGACTGGAAACACCCATTATCTATTCCATTCTACAGATAGGCAACGGAGGCTCAGGAAACCAAACTGACCCACTCAAGTTCACCAGAGAGCAGTTAAGTGGGCAGGCACTTTAGGTTCTCCCGACCCCAACACCTCAAAGCTGAAATAAGAAGTTAGGAAGTGGCATAAGCCGAGGTCAGTGGACAATGCTTGCTCCTTGGGCACCTCACTGGAAAAGCCAGTCCACCTTTAAGGGCAGGTAGGACAGGAATATTCTGGCAGAAGTGTTCTCTACCATATTTAAAAAAAAAAAAAATCAAGACTTGAGCTGAAGAGCAGGTGGTGGCCCTCAGTGTGGCAGATCCAGGTAAATCTGAACTAGAAAGGCTTTGGGGTAGATCTGGCCAGAATAATCCTGAACTGGAGACTGAGATCGGGGCTGCTTACTCCTCTGGACAGCTGGGGAGCATCTTGCCTAAGATAGGGGGTGGTGGGCTCAGAGACCAGACTTTGGTTTGCTTTGAGTCTGAAAGTTCCCAAGGCCTGTAGGGGTGGCCAGTCCTGGGCAGGGACAGGAACTGGATACTCTGCTTACCTGGAGCTCATGTGATTCCCCAAGGGTGACAGGCCCCTAGGCAAGGAGACAGCTTTGTGAGCTTAAGGGCTGAGCCTGGGATTATAAAGCAAGAAAGAGAACGAGGAAGGAACACAGCTGCAAGATTCAGAGCCTGGCTTCAACTGCCAAAGGTCTGTTGACCACTGTCTGCCTTCCTTTCCAGATGTGAGGCTGCCCGGGATGCCAGGCCCTCCCTGCATTCCTTTACCATATGGGCAGCTGCCCAGGATGCAAGCCCCCAAGGAAGGAGGCTTGCTCTGTGGTAGCCTCTCTTGGGACAAACACCACTTCTTGAGAAGTGAACTGCAGACAGTTCAGGTGGGAGAGAGAGTCCCCTCCCTGTTTATCTCTGCTGCTGGAGGAAAGATAGACAGCCTTGTGGACCCACAACTTCTGGTCATGTCAGGGGGAGGGGACTGACAAAGGGGGCTGGCAGAAAACATTCAGGGAGGGAACAGAATCTGTGCCTCCCTCTCCCAGGCTTCAGTAAGGGATACAATGTAGCCTTGAGTTGATCCAGAGAGTAAGAGCTGCCGCAATGATCAGCTTTAGGAGTTGAGTGAAAATCACCGGCCAAAGTGCCCATCCATTGGCCACTGTGATCCTCCACGAGCCAACTGAGTGGCCTTGACACATTGGGAGTTGCCTGGGTAGCCTCAAACTGTTGGGGACCCTGATCTGAAGGGAGAGGGGGAGGACCCAAAGGTCATTGCTATACCTTGGTTGGTGCTCAGAGGGGCAGGGAGACCTTCTTCAGTCTGTGTTTGTTTGGCTTGTCTTTTCAAGAGATGGCACAAGGGGAAACTGCCTTCAGACAAACCCAGAGCCTTTTCAGAGAGATAACACAAGCCATGTTCAGGCAACAAGCTTTGTCACATGGAGTGTAAAGTATTGGGTCTAACCCAAAATCAAAACCAAAAAAATTTTTAAATTTTAAAAAGAAAAGAAAAAGATCAGTAGAAAGTGCCACTGGACTCAGCACTCATGGATGACAAAGAGGATATTGTGGACCCCAAGAAAAGCCACACTAAAAACACTGCTGGCCAGGAAGATGGGGGGACAAACTCTACCACCCTTGGCTGTCTGCCAGAAAACTGGGAGGTGGGGCAATGAGGAAACCTGAATTCAGAGGAAGGTGAGAATAATGCTGACCAAGTGAGATCACACACACAAGCGCGCGCACACACACACACACACACACACGAGAATAATGCTGACCGAGTGAGATCACACAGACACACACACACACACACACGCACACACACACACACATGAGAATAATGCTGACCAAGTGAGATCACACACACACGCACACACACACCATGCACGCACGCGCACACACACACACACACACACACACACACACACACACACACTGCAGCTTCAGGAGTCAGTTTTCTTCTATCATGTGGATCATGGGGATCAAGCTCGGGTCATCAGGTGTGGCACTTTTGCCTGCTGAACTGCTTTGCTGGTCCAGTAACCTTTTTTTTTTCTCTTCCCCAAGCCACTTCCCTATTAGTCTTCCTCCCAGGGCTGTCACTTCTGACGTCCTCCATCAGCCCATGTCACTCAGCTCTGTGTAGGCCAGGCACTGTGGCTTCTGCAGAGAGCAGAGATCTGCCTGTCAAAAGGTGACAGGGCTGTGAAGCTCCAATCACGTGTTCCTAGTTAGGGACAAGGACCTTGTGACTAGCTTGGCTCAGCTTTCGAGAGAAGACAGAAAAACCACACTTTTATGAGTGACTCTAAAATAGCAATGGATTTGGTTCTAAAGTGGAAAATTTTGCGGCATGGGCTGGGACATCCGGAGAGCAGTTTGTGACCGCTGGATTAGCACCATAGAGTTAAGCTAGGCTTAAAAGGTCATTAGCCAGTGGCTGAGATGGATGAGCACACGATAGTAAATGTGTGTAAGATGTGTGTAAAGGCTCAGACAGGAAGCGCACAGAAGCCCGAGGGAAATGCTGCTGGCACCATGTGGAAGACATATGAGATGCAGACAAGGGGACTGTAGAGCATGTACTGGGCTCCTTCCACATCCGGGAGTCAGCAGGGAAAACCTCTTACGGCAGCCTCCAAATCCAAGGTACCCAGCTCACCCTGGAGACATAGGCCCCATGGGGGAGCTGCAGCCTGGTGCCATTGGCAGGTGGGTCATCAGGGATTAGGAAGGTATCAGGGTCAGAGGGACATACAGAAGAGCCCCATCTTGCAGCCCACTTCTGTTTTGGTTGCCAATTGAATCAACTATGACTCGTGTTCCTGGTAATCCACTCAGTGAAGGCTCACAGTGGTCAACACTTCCATCAGGGAAGAAAAAGCTTCATTTCCCAAAAAGGACCCCTGTACCTCAAAACTGCCACTCTACCCTCTGCCCTGTGCCTGTGGTGGGGACTTCTGTCTGGCCTCACCTGTTCTAGATTTTTCATAAAGTAGAATCTGATTCTATTCTTCCTCCAATACCATACTGAGATCAGAATGAGCCTTGCACACATTAGGCAAATGTTTTACCCCAGGGTTACACTTCCGGTCCCATTAAGCGACCTTTTGCCTGACTCCTTCCATTTAGGATGCCAGTGTACTGATGCCACAAAATGCTGAGGCCGAGAAATTTCATTCCTTCACTTGGAGTCTCACATTGTAAACCGGACTGACTCATTAGCTAGGCTCCGATTCACAGCAAACCTCCTGCTTCAGCCTCCTCAGTGCTGGCGTGTGCCACCACGCCCGGCTGAGACCTAATGGTTTGTGAACAGCAGGAATCCATCATCTCGCAATCTGGAGTCCAGTTAGTCAAAAGTCAGAGTGTTGGCAGGTTCAGCATCCAGTGAAGGACTTTTCCCTCAGACAGGGCAGGGGGTCAGAAGGGCTCAGGGGGTGAATGTTTTGTCCTCATGTGGGGAAGGAACAGGGGAGCAGAGAAGCCCTAAGCCAGTTCCCTCCAGCTCTCAGGGCCACCCATTCACTCACAAGGGACATCCACTTACAACTGTCACAACTTCTTCCTCAACGTGCCTGTTTCCACGCCACTGCACAGGGGACTTGGTTTCAGCATCGAATGTCATGTTTTCAAGGCCCACTCACATTTTCTGTCTGTCTCCACTTCACCCTTCTGGCTGAAAAGTGTTCTATCGTGGCTGTGCTGTGTTTGCGCATTCATCAACTGGTGGACGGTCTGGTTGTTTACAATCTTTGGCTGTGGGAAGGAGGCTGCCCTGGACATTCAGGGATGAATTTTTGCGGGAAGGGGTCTCAGTCTCGTGGGTAGATACACCGGAGAAGTGGGATTGTTTTGTCTCCTGACTCTCTGTGTTTGTCTGTTTGAGGAAGCATCAGACGGTTTTCCAATACAACCTCACTGCCTTGTTGGGCACAAGGCTTCCAGCCTTTAGATGTCTGCACTGTTGTTTATGGGTCCCTGTTGGCTGTGCCTTCCACTGACCCTTCTTCAAGGCTAATTAACTGATTAGAACTCCAGTGATTGTGGGCAGGTTGGAATGTTACAGGTTCATCTTTAGCCCTCTAAACAGCCATTCCTTGCCCACATCTGGGTTGAACCTAATGTTCTAAGACTAACAGATAAAAGCCTTTTGGAACATGTTGACCTGGCAGATGTCTAGCTTCCACCGACTCCAAAGTGAAGACGCTATCAGGCAGTGTCTGAACCCATAGCCGAGATTCCTCTGCTTTGTGGCAACCGTCTCTCTGATGTCTCCACCTGCGTATTTGGAAAGCACCTTGATATATGACTCTTCACCCTGTGACTGTAAAACCTTCATGAATCTACTTCATACAGGAACGTGGAGCTGGGAGCAGCCTAAGCCTGTGTTCCTGGGCCATGGTTACTCAAATTTAGCTTTGGAATCATCTCTCTCCTATCCCTTTTAAGGAGAGAGGTGTTTTTGCATTGACATATCCTAATTGGTGTAAATTGCCTCCCTGTGAGGTTTGCTTGGCTTATCAGTGAGAAAAACGGATCTAAACTGTGCCACTTACACATTTTGTCTCTCCTTTGAGCTCCTGTTTATCTATCCTCTTCCCCAGGTCCAACAGCTGCCTCTCTGTCATGCTCCCCCCCCCACCCCCATTTGATTCTCAGCACTGGGAAAAGCAAAATAAAAACAGGTGGTTTCTGCTTCAACTACAGATTGGTGTCCAATCAGGGCAGTGGTAATGGATATAGATGGATATGGATCCAGGGTGATGTGTGCAGTGAGTGATTGACAAGGTGTGGGCAATAAGGGTCTGGGTCACACCCCTGCTTGGTTTCATGTCTGGGTGGGCAGGTACCTGCCATTGTGAGACAGGAAGTGTTCCAAGGAGCCAATGGGGCTGTGTGTCTGGGCCAGAGGTCTTATTGAGACTGCTTAGTGTACATGTGACAGCTCTGATGTCTAGGACAGTCCTGATGTCTACCTACTGTGCCCACTTCATTACAATTGCCACTCCAGGCTCTCAGAAGCAGCTGTGCGGGTGACTAGGTGCCTTGCCATCCATCGCATGTAAGGACAAGTGGCAGAAGAGAGGATCCTGGAGGGACACTATGGCCCCAGTAGGACAGCAAGGAGGATAGTGGGGGGGCGTGGGTGATGTGGGATTCCCCTCTGTATGCTGTGAATACCATTGGTTAATAAAGAAACTGTCTTGGGCCTGCACAGGGAATAGAAGTAGGCTGGGAGAAAACTAAACTGAATGCTTGGAGAAGGAAGGCCGAGTCAGGAGAAGACATGTTTCCCTGCCGGAGACAGACGCTGGAACTGTACCCAGTAAGCCACAGCCTCGTGGCAATACACAGATTAATAGAAATGGGTTAAATTAATATGTAAGGATTAGCCAATAAGTTAATATCTAGCTAGAGCTAATGGGCCAAGCAGTGTTTTAAATAATACAGTTTCTGTGTGATTATTTTGGGGCTGAGCAGCCAGGAACAAACAAGCAGCCCTCTTACAACAAAGTGGCACCCACGTGGCCAACTAAAATCCACTTAAAACCTGAGAGGGCTTTTTCAGCTGTGTGTGTGTTAGTGATGAGAATCTGTGCTCATCCCCAAAAGCCTCAGCTTTTCTGCTTATAAAATGGCGGCCAGCTCACTGATCCAAGTGAGCAAAGATTCTAATTCAAACCCAGGCTCTGGCTGGCCGTGGCTGAGTACCCTTACTGGGTGTGGCAGGGCTGTCCGCAGCACTGAGGAATGCTTCCACTCACGAGATGCCAGTAGTGACTCCCAGAATGAAAGGATAAAAAATCCCAGACGTTGCCAAGTGCACCCCCAAAGAACCTTGCTTCCGTGCTCTGTAAAGATGGTCACTAGAAACCACCATGTAGGATGCCATGCTGCTGCCCAGTGTGGCCAATACAAAGCATTTGATAAAGCGTAGAGCTCACTAGATGAACCCTTAAACGGAGAGCCCAGGGTTTAGGGCACAGAGGAGGCATTTGTGGGTCATGCAATCATGATTTCCTGAGCCCGGTGCTGGGGATAGTAGAAAGGCCTCAGATTTGACTGCCAGATTGAGCCAACAGTTTTGGACACTTGCAAGTCCCTTTAACTACCTGGGGTGGGGTGGGGTAGGGTAGGGGCAGGTGGGGTGGGGCAGGCTTGCTGATACTGAAAGGAGGAGCTACCAAAGGACCAAGAGGCTAGTCTGTTTAGGGGCCTTAAGAGTGAACTTGTAAGATGTCAGGAGTTCTGACTGGGGAGAGCCACACAAGGACAGTTTGGACTGGCTTGGGAGGCCATTCCTCTTGCCTTGCTGGGACAACCCTGGCTTCCTCACTTCAAATCCTACATCCAATACTTAGGAAACTTTTCTGCAGTGGCTCCTGCTATTCGGATTCCAGGTTCCACGTTCTCCCTGGGAGATGACGCCTGCCTGCTGGTCCAGCTGCCCCTAGTCTCCTCATCAGCCTCCTTTCAGGCACACCAGGCTGGTGGCCTCATTTAGGCACTGAGCAGAAATAGAACAGCAGCCCTAATTAGCTCAGCAGCAGGACTTGCAAATGGGCCACAGCCTCCGATGTTCCAGGATGGGGAAAATTCCACTCACTTTTCCTCCATTGATGGGCCAGAGTGTGAGGGCCCTTCCCCTGGGGATGCATCAAACTGTGCCATTGCTCATGAGGGCATTGAGGGTGGGGAGGCACAGCCCCCACCCCCAGATGCTGATTCCGTGGGTTTGGGATTGGATCAGGGGAGAATCTGCATATTTCATGTCACCCTCAGTGACACGATCATCCCAGCTGGTTTTTGAATTAGGCAGTAAAACACAGTTGGGAGCCTACCCTGTGTCTCCCGAGGGCGGGGGCCCAAAGCACTTGTTTACAGCTCCCACCTCAAAGGATAGCTGAGGGGTCAATGTCTGAGTGGCACTTGCCCCAGCATTGGACACAGGGCTGCCACTGTAGTCAGCCTCTTCTGCTGTCTACTCAAAACAGTGGCCTCTGTCATGGGTGGGCAGACGGTACAAGAGGTCCCTGACTGGAACCTCTTGTGTGATTCGCCAGGTATGCTTTCTTTTCTCTTTGTCTTTTTTCCCTGAGAGCAGACAAAGGGATCCAGGGATCCAGCAGGTCTCTCTGGGTCCTACGTGCTGACCGTGGGGCCTGGGCTGTGTTCCTACGTTCAGACTGAAGCTTGGCTCTCAGTGAGCAGAACCCAGGCGGCAGGGCTCCCTGTGAGTAACTGTTCCTGAGCAGTCAGAATATAGATCAGTCTATGTTGGGGATGCCCTTCTGGCACACTGCCAGTTAGAGCCCCAGAAACAATCCCAGGAACTAGGGCTGATAGGGGTGATTCAGAAAGTCCCCCATCCATCTGTACCCTTACGTCCTTCCCTGGCCTGTGGCCACCACCCTCTCTGCCTTGCCTTGCCCCTCTCTCTTTTGTCCTGCCCCCTTGCAGGGAGGAGGGTGTTCACTTTGACTAGAGTGGAGGGGCAGGGATAGGGTGTGCTCAGCATTAAGCAATCACAATGCCCTAGGCTTCATCTCCACCACTGTGAAAATAAAGGAACAAATTAATAATTAACTATTTGCTTAAAATAAAAACAAAGGAGTAGCTGGGAAGATGGTTCAGTTGTTAAAGGGACAGCCACAAAAACATGAGGGTTAAGGTTCAATCCCCAGAACCCACTGAAAAAGGGTTGGGTGAGGTAGTGTGTGCTTTTAATTCCAGAGCTGGGGAGGTAGAGACCGGAGGATTCTTGGGGCTTGCTTATCAGCCAGATTCAGACTCTAGGTTCAGTGAAAGGCTGTGTCATAAAAAGTAAGGTCAAGAGACTGAGGTAGGCACCTGACATCAACTTTTGTCCTATACATCTACCCTCTGCCACATGAGCACACACATGTAAATGTACACACACACACAGACACACAGACACACAGACACACAGACACACACACACACACGTGCGCAGAGTAGAGACACTTCAGATATAGCCTCAGCTTTATCTGGATTTTAGAGCTAGTTCCTATCTTCCCTGAATGATTCACTGGGCTCTCTAGGACTTAGCTTGCCCACTTGCAAGGGGTACAGTTCAGGATGGAGCAATGAAAGTCCCCACCCTCTGTGACTCTCAAAGGCATCTGGTCATATCCTTGGTCCCCAGTCACTTAGTTAAGGCTGTTTGTTGTGTATGTTTTGTGACAATCCTGGGACCAATATGTGTAGGGAGAGGCAAGACTCAAGTACATAGAGCTTGCTTTGTCTCCTGCCTAAACTTGTACAGAAAGAAACCCACCCTCTTCCTCTCTAGAAAAGGAAACAGCCTGAAGCAAGCAGGACAGTGTGTCTGTGACTGTGGCCACAGGGAGACATTATAAAGAGACCCTTTTGCCAGGCTAACATCATCCCACGGGGCCAGCAGTCTCTGCAACAGGACAGCGAGAACAGCTGCAGCCAGGGCAGGAGCCCTGGGTGACCGCTCAGCTTTGCATCTCGCAGTAAGGAAGTGGGACTCAGCCTGGCATAGTGCCACCTAATCAGCCATGGGCTTGAGGGGGAACTGTGGGGTTCGGAACTCCCGCTCTCAGATCACAGAATCAGTCTTCGGGAGAGAATTGTTTGCCGAGTTGCCTTTGTGCTAACTAAATCCTGGCCCCTCTGCTGGCAGGAGATTGCTTCTCACCAGGGCAAGTCGACACCAACTACAAATATCGGACCAAGAGGCAAAGGCACTGCCTGTACCAGTTTTCGGAAGTGATGGGTAGGCGCCAATGCAAGAATGCAATCAACAACCTAAAGAGTAATATGGCAACATCCAAAACCTAGCAGTCCTACAACAGGGAGACCTGAACAATATAATTCAGAAGTGGAAGAAAATGAATGACCTTCAACATAGCTTTATGAAGATGACAGAGACCCTTAAAGAGGAAATGAAAAATTCCCTTAAAGAAATGGAGGGAAAGATAAGCAAAAAATTGAAAGAAATCAATAAATCTCTTAAAGAAAGCTAAGAAAACTAAGAAAAAACCAGTTCAATAAGTGAAGTAAACAGTTCAAACAGTTCAAGACTTGAAAACTGAAATAGAAGCACTAAAGAAAAACGCAAACCGAGGGAATTCTGGAAATAAAAAATCTGGGTAAACAAACAGGAACTACAAATTCTAGCATAACCAACAGAATATGGAAGAGAAACCCTCAGGAGTTAAAGATGTGAGAGAGGAAATAAAGTCATCAGTCAAAGAAAATGTTAAATCCAAAAAAACTCTTAACACAAACATCCAGGAAATCGCTTCTTTGATCTTTACCTATGAGGTATGTGAGGTGGAGCTGGTTTCTTTTATAGATAGCATGGGAAAGCTCAGCGAGAGGGTGGCTAGGACATACTTAGGTCCCATGGAGCTTGGGTCATCTAAGAGGTAGCTCTGGGACCTCAGAGAGCTGCAGAAAGATACTGTCAAGTCAACAGGCACTAGGGATGGGGAGGCCTGTGGTGGGAAGCACGAACCACAGAAGGAAACAGAAGGTACGGTTGGATGCCCTGTGGCTGTGGGACTCCAGGGGGCTCAGCAACAGCCTGAAAGGGTCCTGAAGTCAATACGGAGAGGACTGGGGAGAAGGAGAAAAAGAGAGACCCTAGAGAAGTCTGAACCTCACAGCCGAATTTTCCCATAGGTGCTGGAATGGGTCACGCTCCTCTAGAGCATCATGGGCAGCCATAGTGGGGAGGGATCCCTGGGGGAAGCTAATAGGAGTCAGGTTCCTCTTCCTTGGCTTGCAGTCCCTGCTGTGCCATGAGCAGGACACTTGGCCAGTGACTGACAGAGTGAAACAGAGAAATAAGGAAGTGGGTAGGGCATGCTCTCAAGCCCGGCTCCCGCTCTGTCCGCCATGCCCTCCCTGGCATGTGAAAGCCAGATTCTACTTCTGACAGCCCTTAGGAATGAGCCCTGAGCTGAGAGCCCAAAGGGGCAGTCTGGGTTAAGGGACTATCCAGTTGCTCATCTGAGGCTTTAAACAAGAGGAAGCCAGCTGTGACTCAGCTTTTTTCCCCCCTTTTCCTCCCCGCTCCGGATTCCAGTTCTTCCTCCCCGAGCCCAGATCTCGACAGAAGTTCTGTGGCATGGGCAGGGCAGAAACCATAATCCCCATTTACAAGCGGGAGAGGTGAGACTCAGGCCACTTCCCCACTACCTCCCAACACTGCCATACTGTCCCGGGAAAGGACTAAGGCTGAGGCAATGTGACCCAGCCCTGAAGCTAAGCCCATTCTTCTCAGCATACACCTTCGGCCCAGAGTAACCTGAACACTTGGCTCTGGCCCCTGGCGGTAAAGTAGCTGGTAGGATCAGGAAGAACCAGGAGCGTCCAGGTCTTTAGGACGAGGCTTCTGTGGCCTCTAGCCTTCGGGGACAAGGGTCAAAATTCGTTCTAGTTTATTTGATGAACATGTTCTCAACATCCAGTCTGCTGCTACTGAACAAGTGGTTGGTGGCAGTGTGGGGTGGGTTGTCACCTGCTGGGCTATTGGCATAACCAGAAGAGTAGGGATAGAGCGAGGAGGTGGGTTTCAGACATAGGCTGTTTGAGATGCAGAATGGGCAAAGAGGGTTGTAGACAGCATGGCAGCTTCTACTGAAGGGGCCCAGTCCCCGGCTGGAGACTACTCCTTTGCCTGACATAGCTAGCTAGGTTTCTGCCCTCTGCTGGTCAATGCCCTCAACACAGGGCTCGGCATCCAAAGGGGACATGCTTAGCAGTAAGTTCCCCAACTCCCAACCCTTCTGCTGCCCTGTGAGGGCAAGGAGAGGGCAGAAAAGCTAGTTAGGGGAAGAACTGGGGTTCCATGTAGGCACTGGAAGTCCTGCTCCCATGGGGCTCCTTGACACCATCCAGGCTTGTCATCCCCAACACATTTTCTCATTGAGCCACCCCACCCCGAGTAGCCCAAGACACCCATTCTTTCTACTTAAGGCCCTTTGCTGGCAGGCGGCTGTTGGCCCAAGCCCTTGTCTTACAGCAAGGGAGGGGTAACCGTATGTGCTGACCCTGGCCTTGGGCAGGCTCGTGGTGGTAGAAGCTGGGTAGATCCTGCCTGGAAGCTTGTATTCTCCTCCAGGACTGGAGATGTGAGGACCACAGTGGCCCACAGATGTGAAGGGTCGGGGTAGTGGGAAGTCATGGAGAGCCGAGGGTGAGGCCTGCCCAGGCATCTCCTTCGGTGTCACCAGGTGGCCTTTGGTGTCTTCTCCCAGCTGCTCTGTCTGTCATCTTTCCCAGGGTCACTGCCACAGGGGTGGCATGATTTCCTGTGATTAAGAAGAGCAAGGTGATGGGCTCAGGAAGAGTTGGATCCAGCTTGTAAAACCTTCACTGATGCTTTCTCTCTCTCTCTCTCTCTCTCTCTCTCTCTCTCTCTCTCTCTCTCTCTCTCTCTC
>NC_022017.1:24953585-24989349 GCF_000317375.1 Microtus ochrogaster | reverse complement strand
CTCTTTTACCTGCTGTGTTTGTGTGTAGCTTTGCTCTCCCTCTGGGTAGACATCTTCTTCACAGCAAGGAACCCATGGTCTCCAGCACCCTGAGCCTCCCACCTGAAAGCTGTTGTTTTTGGGGACAACTCCTAGTTGTCACTGCTCCTCCAGATGCCACTCTGCAGAGCAGGAGCCAGTGAGGATGGGACAACACTAACGGGTAGGACTGGATGTTCATCAGAGCCAGGGGTTCAGTTCCAGAGGGCTTCTCTGCTGCCCGGGGACTTTTTCTGACTTATCTGTCCACTTGTGTTATACTCATCCTGAAAGTCCCCTGGTAGTCCCAACTTGTTCATTATACCAGATAAGGCTCTCCAGAATCCCTGTCCTGGACCTTCTTTGTTTTATAGTAAGACAATTTAAATATCTCACTAACAGAAAATAGACTGTCGGGCATCCCAAAGGATGGGACTATTCAAACCCCACTTGCAGAAAACACTAAGAACAAACTTCATCTGGAATGGGAGATGCTGACATGAAGAAATTATAATGGGCTGGAGAGACGATTCAGCAGTTAAGAGTGCTGGCTGCTGGGCTGGAGAGATGGCTCAGAGGTTAAGAGCGTTGCCTGCTCTTCCAAAGGTCCTGAGTTCAATTCCCAGCAACCCTCATGGTGGCTCACAACCATCTGTAATGGAGTCTTCTGGCTTGCAGGCATACACACAAACAGAATATTGTATACATAATAAATAATAAAATATTAAAAAAAAAAGAGTGCTGGCTGCTCTTCCAGAGGACTCAGGTTGGATTTTCAGCACCCACATAGTGGTTCAGTGGTCTGTAACTCCAGCTCACTGGGAATCCAATGCCCTCTTCTGGCCTCTCCGGGTACTGCATTTATATGGTGCACAGACATACATACTGGCAAACGACCCAAACATATACTATAAAATAAATTTAAATCTAAAAAGAAAGAAAGGAAGGAAGGCAAGTATAAACTTTTTTTCGAGACATCGTTTCTCTGTGTAACCCTGGCTGTCCTGGAACTCGTGCTGCAGACTAGGCTGGCCTCGAACTCAGAGATCCATCTGCCTCTGCTTCCCAAGTGCTGGGATTAAAAGCATGAGTCACCACCTTCTGACTGAAATTATAAATTTTACTGTGTGAAAGGCATGGCTGCCTTTTCCTATGGGAAAGCTTCATAATAGTAAAATTGATGAGTGATTGTGCAAGACAAGCCTTGTAAGATATTTCTTAGTCTGGCAATATATTGCATGTATCCTGATAGATAACACGTCCCTAGCTAACTTCCAACCCAGGGGACAACTGTTAGCATTATAGTACTTTGCTGAGGTGGATTTGAATAGCCATCCATCTCCTACAAAGCTCTGGATTTCTTGGGCAATGAAGAAGGATTGCCCCTACTCTGTGTCCAGGGTGATTCGTCTAAGCCAATCAGAGTAGGGCTGTGCCTCTTCACAGATTGATTGCTTTAGGGATGTCAAGTTCAGTCAGCCTTCAGCATCTTCCCGCCGCAATTATCAGATGCTTCAGCCCATCTGTTTTACATAAAAGAGCTTGACTAAGGGTATGGCTTACTTAGTAAAGCGGTCGCTACAAAAGGATGAGGACCTGAGTTCAGATCCCCAGCCCAGCACTCGTGTAAAAGCTGGGCATGGTGGCCCACATCTGTAAGGTAATGACAGGGGGATTCTGGGTGTTTGCTGGCCAGACTAGCCAAATCGGTGTGTT
This sequence comes from Microtus ochrogaster, assembly GCF_000317375.1. Taxonomy (NCBI): domain Eukaryota; kingdom Metazoa; phylum Chordata; class Mammalia; order Rodentia; family Cricetidae; genus Microtus; species Microtus ochrogaster. The sequence continues at coordinate 24,987,615 of NC_022017.1, read as the reverse complement.
CCAGGTTGAGAGATCCGGTCTCAGAAAATAAGGTGAGGAGGGACTGAAGAAGATATTCGATACAACCCTCTGGGATCTACATGTATGTACACACATGTGATGAGCACCCACATGTATGTGCACACATGTACAGAGAATACAGTATTTGCACAGAGCCTGCACAAACTTTTCCAAGAATTTTAATCATTTCTAGGTTACATAACACCCAATACAATGCAAACCTATGTAGATATGCGCCATACTGTACTACTTAGGAAAAAATAATAACAAAAACCAGATGTGGAACCCACAGAGACAGAGTAACAACAACTGGCATCTAAGCTGGAGCCAGGCAGTGCAGGGCATCACCTGGGCACCATGCTTGGCTTAGGACCGGATTCATCACTTCAAGGCAAACTCTTACAGGTGCCAAATGAGAATGCCTGCAGCGCTGCTGGGTACTGGCAGCCATCCTATGATAAGGAGGGAAGTCAGTTTGCAGTTTCATTACCACAGGAAGGAGGTCAAAGGCAAGAACACAGCCCGCAAGTGGACCTGCAGCCTGGGCTGGCCGTGTTCAAAGCCTGTCTTATTCCTGGTTTTCTCATTGCGCAACCAGCAACTTCCCGTAATTGTTTAAGTCAGTGCATGCTTTGTTCATCTGGAAACATCTTAACTCATACATACTTCTAGAATCTTCTTGGTCTACATATAAAACACCACTCAACAAAAGTTGGAAATAGGCCTTTTTAAATATAGTATACTATAAATGACTTTTATTTTTCCAGTGCTGGGGATTGAACCTAGGTCTTCAAATATACTGAGCTCCTGCCCAGTCACTGAACTACATCCCAGGCCTCTTTTTACTTTTTATTTTGAGACAGTGTCGAATTAACTTGCCCAGAAGGGTCTTGAACTCATTCTGCAACCCTGGCATGCCTTCTATCTAAAATTCTCCTACCCCACCTTCCTGAGTACTGGGACTATCTTAACTTCAAGGCCTGACTTAAACAATTTCCTTTGTGGGCTGGAGAAATGGCTCAGTGGTTAAGAGCCCTGACTGCTCTTCCAGAGGTCTTGAGTTCAATTCCCAGCAACCACATGGTGGCTCACAACCATCTGTAATAAGGTTTGGTGCCCTCTTCTGGCCTGTAGGCATACATGTACACAGAATATTGTATATATAATAAATAAATATTTAAAAAATAAAAAAAACAATTTCCTTTGTAAAACAAACAAACAAACAAATATTGGTACCGTCGTTTTGACCGTGGTTACACTGCACCGAGTCAGTAGTTGTGCACACAGTTCACTTAACAGTTGGTCATATGACTGATGGCACCTGAAGATGTGTGTTTATTTGTTCAACTCTTTAGGGTCAATGCCTAGCAGTTGAAGGGCAAAAAGTTTGTACACTGGTAAGGTTCTGAACTCATCCAGTTTGTCAAATGGCACTTCAGAAATGTGACCCTGGTTACATTTCCAATGGCTGTGTGCTGCTTCCCAGCGGTCATACAACTGTGTCATGGTGTGTGTGTGTGTGTGTGTGTGTGTGTGTGTGTGTGTTTAGAGAAAGGGTCTCACTATGTAGCCCTGGCTGTCCTGAAACTCATTATGTAGACCAGGCTGGTCTCAAATTCACAGAGATCCACTTACTTGCCTCTGCCTTCTGAGTGCTGGGATTAAAAGTGTGAACCACCACACCTATGTGACTTGGGCTTGAACCTAGGCTCTCAAGCTAGGTGGGTATAACTTTGTCTTGAGTTATACCCACAGTCCTTTTATTATTTAAACTTTAAACTTTTGAGACAGGGTCTTGCTAAGTAGCCCAGGCTGGCCTTGAACCTACAATCCTCTTGCCTCAGCCTCCTGGGAAGCTAGGTTTGAAGGTTTGTGCCACCATACCTGGCTTCACATTATTCTTTCTCATCTTTGTCAATCTTGATATGAAGTCTATTTCATGTATTTTTTATTTATTTATTTTTAAGTTTCATTTTCTTTCTGAGACATGGTCTCACTTTGTAGCCCACACTGGTCTTGAACTCATTCTGTAACCCTGGCTTGCCTTGTATCTAGGATCCTCCTACCCCACCTTCCTGAGTGCTGAGACTATCTTAACGCCAAGGCCTGGCTTAAACAATTTCCTTTGTAAAACAAAGGCAGTCCTTGAACTCAGGCTCCTCCTGTTTCTGCTTCCTTGGTGCTGACATTACAGGTGTGTGCCATATGCCCAGCTTTTATTTGCTAAGAATTTGTATTTCTTGCTTGAATATCTTGCTTGTTTAGCACAAGTCTTAAAATGCATACTTAATTATAAAAATCACATCTATTTCCTGCTGGAACTCTTTGACCGTCTTACTTACAAGATTTGTGCATACTAACTTCTCTTCAGACGTGGAACTTAAATATTTTTTTTCTATCCTATTGTATTTTTGACAAGCCTTTATCACACTGACAAAGTCTTTCCCACATGCTTCCTGGCTTTGTTATAGTGAATAGAACACCCAATTTAAGGGAGGAAGGATTGATCTTGACTCATGGTTTGAGAGTGTATGGTAAGATTGGCCCTAGACTGATTGCATTGAGTAGGTAACTAGGAAGGTGGAGAGAGCTTGGACCAGGCTAAATCCATAAAGTCCACTCCCAATGACACGCTTCCCTAAAGCCACCATCCCCTGGGAGCCAAGGATTCACACACACGAACCTGCGGGGGGAACATATCACTTCCTCCTTACTGGGCAGCGGCCGCAGAAGTCTGCCAGCTCCTATGGAGAAAATGCAGGTGCATAAGTCTCTGAGGGGCCTTGGGTTGCAATTCTTGAGCAGAATGTACAGAGGATACAACAGCCAGAGATAAAGAACTGTTTGAGCATTCCAAGCTTTGTCACAGGTCGACCCTACAGTACCAGATCTGCCAGGAAAGCTGTGCCCACTCGTGCAATAGTGGCAAGACTGTTATGGGGTGGTCAGCCACTTTTAAAATTAGACTTGAGGCCTGCTACACAGGAGGGAATTCATGCCTGGTACTGTAAACACGGTCAAAGGTCCATGGCTAGGAAGGTCATAGGCCCTAGGGGAAACCCTACTACTGCTCTTTTGCTAAATGGACATGTTGTCAAACTGCCTTCTAAATATTTATGTTTATCACCTTGTTCAGAGAGGCCTGAATCTCTGTAATGATCTGATAATGGCCCCGAAGGTATCCGTGGATACTCGGAGGGTAAAAGGGGAAAATAGGATGGGTGTGCCAATCAGAGAGATGGCCTGAACCGATGGAAGCTGCTGTGGAGTGGCTGTGGCTTGTGTGCCTCTGCTACTCCTGTGACTGATTGAAAAGGCTGGGCTCTGCCAGCATGTTCCGGCTTAGCAGACACTCTCCATTTAAATTGTGAGATTTGCTGCTGCGCTTCATCAGCGTGGCACAGACTGCTATGGTTTGATGGCAGCCATTCATCCATTCAACAGTTTTAAGTGGAAACACACACACCCAGTTTGGAGACTGCATTTCCCAGAATCACTTGCACTTCTGTGGTAGTTTTGAGGTGATAGATTTATTGGCATGGACTCTGAGGGTTTCAGTGTATCTGATCTACCCATGAGAGTCTGAGTGTAGCCTTGTACTGGACCAAAACACCGACTTTTAAATGAAGAGGTGATGGCAGTGAGGCCCTAACTATTGGTTCTGTGGCACACTGTAGTACCTGTTTAGCCCGAAGCGGGGCTCACCTCAAGGAGGTAGGTAAATGATGCCTTGGTTCCTGAGTAGTAAACTTGGCAGTGGGAGCCAGGAGAAGAGGTAGGAGTGGCCTCTCTTATCGTCACTATAATGGTTAGTTTTTGTCAATATGACAAACTAGGAGGAGGGAATCTCAATATGGAGGAACTGCATTCATCAGGTTGACCAGCAGACTAGTCTGTGGACTATTTTTCTGATTAATGACTAAAGATGAGAGAGGGTGCATCCCACTGTGGGTGCTGCCACCCCAGGGTTGGTGGTCCTAGGCTGTATAAGAAAAAGCAGGTTGAATGAGCAATGGAAAACAAACGAGGAAGCAGTGTTCCTCCACGGTCTCTGCTTCAACTCCTGCCTTGGCTTCCCTCCACCGTGGACTGACTGGGCCGTGTAAGCCAAACCAACCTTTTCTTTCCCAAGTTGCTTTTTGGTCATGATATTTATCACAGTAACAGAAAGCAGACTAGGGCAGAAATCACTGAAACTTGCGTCTGTCTTCACTGTTCTGGCAGTCTTGATCTCTCAGGACACAGTACATTCGCTTCTTAAAGGGAGTCAGGAAGTCTCATAAACTTTTCAGTTACAGATGCCTCTTGCTGAAACCAGGCTCGCTGTCAAGCGACCAGAAGGCCAGGAAAGGAATAAGTGTCTTGTCGTGAGGTGTCAGGGATGCTAATGCATGGTGAGGCTTAGCTCTTCTGTGACACTGAGGAAGAGAACACTCTCCCACCCAACTCTGAAGGCCATGGGCCAAGCACAGAACCACACCTGAGAAGGGCCTGGTGACAAGGGGCTCTGGAAACTCAGGATGGAAATGTGGGTCACTCCACCAGATGAGCCGCCTGCAATAGAGGTGCTGACTCAATAGAAGGGTGGGGTGGGAGCACTCCTCTGGGGTAATAATAGTGGTGGCCACGAGGGCCTGCTCCTCACTAAAGTGGGTCATCTGGAATCCTGCAAACACTCCTCCCAGTGGCTGAGCTTGTTTGAGGTCAAGAGAGGTTGTCATAGATGCTGTGCAGAGCCCATTTTAGGACTCTCAGTGCTGGAGTGCTGATTACTGATGGCTCATGGATGAAGCCCTCCTTGGGAACTGTCCTTGGCTGAATGACAGTTAGAAGCCTTAGAGAAGGCTCCCCCAGATGATATGCCCCCTTCTTTGGGCAAGCCACTTCCCATGACCATCTATGTGCTCTATTGACTGCTGTCAATGTAGACCATCCCTTCTGTTTGGTGGTGTTGTGAGGATTCCATCACGGAAGACTACTCAGACATGGTTTAAGTCAATAGAAAAGTCTTTATTAGCCAGCTGGCAATTACACTGGGTGTTCAGAATTCTCCCACAAGCACAAAATCCATACCCTGGGTTGACATACTTCAGTTCAGTTAGCCAGAAGCAGAACCACAGAAGCCAAAAAGCAAGAGACTTTCCCAGAGTTCTGATGGATTAGGTATTTTTGTTTTGGCAGGTGGTACTGTCTGCACGCTGAGTTTTATGGTAGTGGGGGGACTGTTACAGTGCCTCCATTGCAGCTGGTCACAGCTCAACCTTTCTTCTCCAAAAAGCCACTTGCACACCAGGATCTGTCTTCCTCCCATGGAATCCAGCCTGTACCAAACCCCAGCTACTCTGAGACATTTGTTACCACTAGTTCAGATTCTTCTCTTAAGCAATGACAGTCCTTGTATTTTTGTCCTGTCTCGCCTATTCAATCTCAATCTTAAGCAATGGTCACAAGAGTCCCAGTGTGAGCATCCTCCCTTCCCCAAAGCCTCTCAGCAAACCCTGCCCATTCTCAGCTGCATTATTTGAATTTGCCTTCCTTACCCCTAAGTTCAAAACAGCTCAGTGCATAGCGGGGTGGGAGCTCAAATGGTTGTAAATGTGTAAAAATCATACAGACTGCAACAAACACTTGAATGTAGTTTGTCTTAAGAGAGCACGCACAACAGCACAAGAAAACCTATGAATTTTCTCATTACTGTTGCAACACCCAGAGGCAAACATTTTCCTGAATTTGGCTTTCAGCATTCTTACGCTTTTAAAAAGTGATATTAATAAAACACAATACTACTAAATGGTATTGTGCCATATGCATCCATTATAGACTTTTCTCTCAACAGTGAGAAATTAATGTTGATGTATGTAAAAGCAATTTATTTTTTATTACCACGGAGTATTTTACCAGGGAACTGATTTGTCAACTCTCCTGCAGATGACATTTTGATTGCTTTTTCCCATCCTCCACCTCCATTGGGCGAGAAGATGCAATGAACCTTCTTTCTTTGCACAGCTGGGTGCTCTGCTCCAGGGTACATACCCTGAGGAAAACTGCTGAGTTGCAGAATATCTTTATCAGCTAGAAATTTCTAAATGGCCAAAGTTATTGAATGCATTTGATCCCCTCCTGCAGGCCATAAAAGCTTGTCTTTGTTTACAAACCCACATCAGTCTCGGCATTCAGTTTTTTTTTTTAACCAATCTTTTCCTTGTCAGACAGTATATTGTTGCTTTTGATTTGCACACCTAAAAACCAGTGAATGTGAGTCACTGATGGCTGCCACGCAACAGCTGTGTCTTACCTACAGTCACAGATATGTAAGGAGTGGGAGTAGGGGGTCCTTCCAGGAGTCCTGTTTCTAGCAGACCTTGGAATTTGAGAGATATGGCAAAGCTAGATTAATAACCATTTCCTAGCATATCCTAGAGTGTTCCCTGAAAGAAAATTTTAGTGGCTCAGAGCTATAACCCCAGCTTCTCAAGAGGCTGAGGCAGGAGAGTAGAAATGAAAAGTTGGGTGTGCTCACTTCAGAGATTATCATGGCCTCTGTAAAAGGACGACACACAGACTGCTGTGTTCGCCCATGTTTGTACATGTGCACATGTGTGAACAGAAGCCAGTCATCTACATCCGATGTCTTCCACTATTGCTTGCCAACTTATCTTTCTCACGGTTTTGTTACATGTAAAAGTTAAAACTTCCTTTTTTTTTTTTGGTTTTTCGAGACAGGGTTTCTCTGTGGCTTTGGAGCCTGTCCTGGAACTAGCTCTGTAGACCAGGCTGGTCTCGAACTCACAGAGATCCGCCTGCCTCTGCCTCCCAAGTGCTGGGATTAAAGGCGTGCGCCACCACCGCCCGGCCAAAACTTCCCTTTTTAATTAGACAGGAAAGGGGATTCCCTTCTGTATGCTGTTAATATGTTTTATTGCCATTGGTTAATAAAGAAGCTGCTTTCAGCCAATGAAACAACAGAATAAAGCCAGGAGGAAAATCTGAACAGAGATGGAGAGAGAGAGTAAGTGGAGTCAAAGAGACGCCTAGTCCGGAGGAGAAAGACAACTGGGGGAGGCCCGCTGGAACCTTGCTCCTATAATAACAGAAATGTGTTAATATAAGATATAAGAGCTAGCTAGCAATATGCCTAAGTAATAGGCCAAGCAGTGTTTAATTAATATAGTTTCTGTGTGATTATTTTGGGTCTGGGCGGCAGGGAAACAAACAAACAGTCTCCGCCTACAACGAATTTTCTCTCTACACTTGGCACTCATCATTTGCCTAGACTATTCTAGGGATCTCCCTTTCTCTGCCCACCCAGCATTAAGGTTCTAGAACACACCAGGCTTTCATATGAATGCTAAGAACCCCAACTCAGGTCCTTACGTTTATACCACGAGCACTACGGTATGAGCTGTCTCACCATCCTACTGTTTCATGTTTTTAAAATAGACAGGTGTGTAATCCCGGCCACCAGAGGCTGCAGGTGAAGGATCCTCAAGTTCAAGATCAACTTGGCCTATAATGGCCAGGCCCTCTATCAATAGAATTAACATATAAGAGACTGGAAACGAAGCGGAACAGTGCAATGCCTTGGGTTCTGTTTCCAGTACTGAGAGAAAAAGTCTTAGAATCCTCCCCTGGTGAAGTTCTCGCAGGCCACTGGGGCCAGGCATAGTGGTACACACTTTTAATTCCAGCAATTGGGAACCAGAGACAGGAAGATCTCAGTGAGTTCAAAGTCAGTCTGGTCTACATAGACCCTGACTTCAAAAAAAAAAAATATGCTCCAGGGATCTTTCTGACCTCATCGTGAGACCTTCCCAGAGATGGGGTCCCAGTAGCCTCCAGGGAACCCCTCTGGGCAACACCAAAGACTGGGTTCTCTCCAGTTCAATCTGATTTATACTAATATTTAAAAAGAAAAAAAGCCAGCAGGGCTAGGAGGAAGCACAAGAGCAGAAAGAAACGTAAAGCCAAAAGACCACAGTGGGACTCAACAGCTGTTAGTGATGTGTTGGGTGTGCAAGTGACACCTTAAGTCCAGTCATCGCCACTGCATACACACACCCCAGGCTTTTCTATATGCTGTCTTGTGGGCAGGGAGTGACGGTGAGATGACTGGTTTGGCCAAGTCTACAAATCAGGCTCTGTGTTAGAGAACACATGTTCATAGATGAAGCGGGTTGGTAAAGAAGTCAGGGCCAAACCTTGGTGATCGAGGACAGCAGTGTCATGACTGACAGTTACAAAGACAAAGCTGAGGTAGGGAATCTTCAGTAATGGCTACAGGAAGGGCATATGTGGGATTCAAAAGGAGAATGTAGAAGGATAGGTTGAATAAGGGATAGCAGTGTGGAGTCAGCATTGGGACCCATGCGAGAGTAGACAAGTCAGATGTCCACATTCCTGCGGTAAGAAATCTATTTGGGGAGAAGGGCAGAGCCTGGCTGTTCCTCAGCCTGGTCTCCTGATCCAGTACTGGAAGACACCTGATGTTGACTACTGTCTTCGGCCTGCACATGCATCTTCACACGTACAAACACGGAGAAACACAGTAGTTTGTGTGTCATCCTTTAGCAAAGGCCATGATAATCTCTGAAGTGAGCACATCCAACTGCCAGATCTCTCAAATTCCAGGGTCTGCTAGAAACAGGGTTCCTGGGAGGACCCGAAGCTATGCTCTAAGGATTGTGTCTGAAGGGATTACACAGGGTCTGTTGACATTGTCCCTGGTGTTTCCTGTCTGTGTCAAACGGGATCCCCGAAGAGCCCTATAGTTGTCATCAGGTGGCAAACATTCACCGTGTACTATTTCAGGTCCTGACGCCGTCACTGTGCAGGAAATGAAGAAAGGAATAGGAGCCACTCCTTTGTGTGAAATAAAGGCGGAGTCAGGTAGATGTTGCAGTTTATAAGGAGGTGCGGAATGCTTCAAAGAATCGGTACAAAGTTGAGAGCTTCAGAGTGCACTGCTGAGCCATTCATTCTGCTGATTACCGAGGACAAGTCTGGCATGCGCCTGGGCTAATGTATACAAAATACTTTAGTGGGATTTCTTGCATCCATCAAGTGCTAATCAACACCACTCGCCAGTGTGTTTAGAGGTCCAGGTCTCTGCGAATATAGTCAGAGCCTGGGTTAAACAGGGAGACCACAACATAAGGGAAAAAGGGCGGTAGAGTGCTTGTTTAGCGTACAGGAGACCTTGAGTATCACACCTAACAGGGTGCATGGGGGAGGGGTGGCGTTAAAAGACTTCTTGGCAGTTGGCATTGCCATTGCTACACTAAAGCTCCGGCCTGACATGTCAGCCTCTCACCCCTCAGCCTTGATCTAAGATCATAGAAATTAAACGCCAATCACATAAGTACTTTCAAGCTTTCTGGTAGCTATGTTCCACAGCAAAAAACAAACAAACAAACAAACAAAAAACAAAAAAACATAAAAGCAAATTTAAAAATATTTTTCTGCGGAACCCAATATATATAAATTATCATTCAATAGGAAATTAGAAAATTAATATTTCCATGCTAAGCTTTTGGATATTGGATGTATCTCACAATTAAAGCATACTTTACTTCGGACTTAGTTTGAGGGGCACGAGCACCGGCAAGATGACTGATTCCTCATGCTTCGTGCCTATTCGTTCTTCAGCTGAATCCAGGCGGATATTCCCCATCGCCTCTGATGTGCTCCGGTGGTTGTTGCTTCCTTCACTTCACCGTGTCGGTGTTTACTGACCTCGGGTCAATGCTAGTCGGCTGCGAGCAAACAAAGGCAGACTCGGACGCCAGACGCACGCGGCTCCCGAGTTCATGGCCGGCAGCTCGCCCTCAGGGTCGGAGGCCGGGATCCGGCGACCTCAGCCCTTGCCGCAAGCCGGATAGCTCCCAGCGCAACAACCAGCGCACACGCAAATCGAAGGCTCCGCTTGCATGACTGCAGAACTTCCACGCCCGTCCCAGCGTCGCTTTTACACGGCATCAATGAGCGCAGCAGCCGCGACGAAGGCGGGACTTCCGGAAGCGCCGAGTCACAACTTCCGAACGGAGGCGGAAGCGCCTCTCGGGTTTACGCTCGGGAGTGCTGGTACCGCCGTGGGGCCACCGGGGCACCGGAGAGGGCTTCTCGGGTGTCAGGGTTGCGAATCTGAGGGATGAGGAGGGACCATGGCCAGCGACGGGGCCAGAAAGCAGTTCTGGAAGCGCAGCAACAGCAAGGTCCCGGGCAGGTGGGTGTGACGGGGAGGGCCGGGTCAGGGTCAGGGGTCAGAGGTCAGGTGGCTGTGCTGTCCTGTTGGACGGCTGGTGGAGTAGGGGTCTGAGGAGGGGAACCTGGGCTCCGAGGAAACTGGGGCGATGTGAGGGGCTCGGGGGATGGGGTCGGCAGTGGGGGCGTGGGGTCTGGGAGGTGACAGTGGCCGCACCTAGGAGCGAGGAGGACGAGGAACTGACCCCAAGTGTCTCCAGAGCCTGACAGGTTCTCTTCTGCGAAACTCTTTGGCTCCCTGGGGAAGGTGGAAGGAACTGACGCGGGTCATGCCCTGGAGAGTTTGGTGGAATCAGGAAACTGGCCGGGAAGAGGCAGCGTCTGCCGGGGATGTTGGTCTCTGCAGGGTGTTTGGTGATTTTGACCACTTGATTGGCTTTCTTGTCTCTGGTGGGCTGATGCTTGCTTTGAGCGAGGAAGCCCCTTGTGAATTTGTCTGTTCCCACCTTCTGGCTCTAGACTCCAATCTTCTGACAGCAGCAGGAAACAGATACCTGGGTGCAGTCTGGAAGCTATAGAGCTCCAAAGTCCTTCTGCGATTGGTTATGGCCTGACGCCTCTCCAGGTCTTAGGGAATGAAGACACAGTGTACAGAAAATACCTAAGCTCAAGTCAGCCACTGACTAGACCGTGTTTCAGACAAGTGCATCTCAAGATTTCAAACGTAGTTTATTTTGTTCCCAAACCAAAGCCTGAGATACCGAAACCTAAGATTCTGACGTTAGCCATCCTTTCAGCCCTTATGATTTTGACATTTTAGTAACTTAAATAGAGCCATTCAGTAGCAAAGAAAATGGGCTGTGCTCCTGCACTTCACAAGAGACACCATTGTGTGAGTGTTAAAATTGTAAACTTTGACATTCATTGCGTTCAGCCATAAAATGTACTTTCAGAGTGGTTGGGAGGTAGCCGGAGTTACTGATTGAAGGGCCACAATGATCGGGAGAAGGAGTAAGTCCTGAGAAGTGCTCAGATACTGTATTTTTTTTTTTTTTACCGTACCAGGACCAGGCTCGAACAGTTAAGAACTGTTATACAAACTGATGTCTCATAGTTTGAGACAAGTGGAAGATACTGGGATAATAGTGAGGAGGAGGGCCTACTGTCACAGGGAAAAACATGAAGAGCCTAGTGTCTATATAAAAAGAGCCACATGGCAGTGTGACTTTTGCCTTTACATCTTGAGGCTTTGGTTCTCCTTAAGTGTGAACTAATTCACACTTAACTGAGAGTCAACTGACATATAAAAACAATGGAGTTACTTTGTGGAGTTATAGAAGCCAATGAACTTTTCCATCAAAGACGTGTGTGTGCGTGTGTGAGTGTGTGTGTGTGTGTGTGTTTGTATGTTTTGAGATAGGGTCTCTTTCGTACTACAGGCTGGCCTTGAGCTTCTTACTCTTCTGTGTCAGTATCCTGGTATACATGTCACTACACCTGGCTTGGTAGTTTGTCATTGTACTGTGTTAAATAGTGTTGTCCCTTATACTTGCACAGATGGAACTAAGACTGTGACCTTGCGTGGAAGTAAGGGTCTTTGTAGATGTCGCTGAGCTAAGATGAGGTCATACTTCTATTGGGTATCCCTGATTCAGTCTCTGGTTCCCGTAAGAAGGTGGAACTTTAGATACAGAGAGAGACAGAAATAAGGAAGATGACCCTGCCAAGGCGAAAGCAGAGATTGGAGTGATGTATTTACAAGTGAAAGTCAGGGAAGGCTGGCAACCAGCAGAAGCTAGAAGTGAAAGGAAACAGCCCTCACTGATTGCATAGTCTGCTGACACCTTGGTTTAACGACCCAAAAGAGAATGCATTTCTACCTCTTTAAGCTCCTATCTTTATGGTTGTTTGTTATAGGAAACTAATACAATCCCAGTCTTTTCAGTGTGACCCCACATTACCAAAGACAGATTTCTTTCCACTTGGCTTTCTTGCCAAGCTGCATCATATCAGGTACTTTTAAATTTTTTTAAAAGATTTATTTATGTTTTATATATACAGTGTTCTGTCTGCATGTATGCCTGCATAACAGAAGAGGGCACCAGATCTCATTACAGATGGTTGTGAGCCATCATTTGGTTGCTGGGAATTGAACTCAGGGCCACTGGAAGAGCAGCCAGTGCTCTTAACCTCTGAGCCACTTCTCCAGCCTCCTATCATGTACTTTTTTTCTTTCTTTTTGTTTTTTTCCAGACAGGGTTTCTCTGTGGCTTTGGTGCCTGTCCTGGAACTAGCTCTTGTAGACCAGGCTGGCCTCAAATTCACAAGGATCTGCCTGCCTCTGCCTCACTAGTGCTGGGATTAAAAGCGTGCGCCACCACCATCCGGCAATATCATATACTTTTGAGAAGAGCTCCCATGTCACAGAATTGATGGGGAATCTTGTGACTTGCTAGAGGCTGCTGCTGAGGACAGGGCAGGGGAGAGGCTGGACCCTGCAGAGAACCTGTGCAGCCTCTGTGTTGTGCTGTAGCTCTCCCTCGTGGCTGTGTTCCTGTTTTGGGTGACAGCCTGAAAGTCTCCCAGAAGGAGAATGTGCAGAGGTGTGCCCCATTTCTTCTTGAATGCCCACACTCTGGGTTTTCACCTGCGTCGTGCAATGCTGGCAGAGAGCTAGGCCAGGCTCCCAGGGTGTAGCCTGCTCTTTCAGTGGGCCTTGTGTTTATTGTCTGCCACCAGGGGAGCCCTGAGGAGAAGCCCGAGGAGGCACAGAATCTTACCTCAGAGTTCCAGACAGTGAAGGGAGCTCTGCAGAGCAGAACCCCTGTCAGTTCCTTGCTAGTGCAGATGTTGGATGGGGTTCCAGCAAGGCCTTGGTGCTCCACCAGTATTTTGTCTGCCAGGGATTTGTCATTTGCAAAACGTGGCTTTGTCCTCTAGGTAACACTCACCAAGGCAGGTTGGGTTTAAAACCCCTTGGCTGCTTCTGTAGAAATGCGTGTCACGCACAGGCGTTTCTTTGTGCTGTCTTTCTAACCTGGCTGCTGCTCAGCTGTATAGCTCCATCTCCTGCTCATTCTCTTTATGTGCCCTTAGCAATGCATGATGAGCTTCGACTTTAGGGCCTTCCACATCCCGTGTGGTACTAGCTTTCCATTTTCATGCTCATGTAGCTGACTGGAATGTTCCTTCCCTCCTTTTACTCTCCACACTGCATCTGCAGCCTGCTTCCTTAATGCCTTGCTGGTTTCTCTGCAGTTGGGACTCAGGCACCTTTTCACATACTGGCTTCTTCACTAGGCTACAGCTCTGCCTGTTTAGGAAGTAACACTTCCTAACCCCCCCCCCCCTCCCCGTCTTCATTGTTAAAGACTGAGGAATAGTGGCTGATCCCAGCTGTCTCTCACATTAGCCTGGAGTGAGAACAAGATTTGGCCAAGAGAGCTGCATGAGATATGGTCTTCCTGTAAGAGCTTCTGATATTTGTACTTCCTGGTCTTTGGATGTGTGTTTTGAGTGAGTCTTTTTTAGAATTTCCTTTTCTGGATGTGCTCACATACAGAAAGACTATACTTTCTACCAGAATGCTAGGGAGCTGACTGGGTTTTAACGTCTCTTCCTGTGATCTGTGTGTTAGTCTCCAATGTATGCCGTTCCTGGAGCTATTTGTTTCTGTGTATGTAGTGGGAGGAGGCTACATTGATCAGATGGTCATGGGAGCCAAGAGAAAATTTGCTTGATCTGTGTCTTAGTTAGGGTTTCTATTGCTACAGAAAACACTATGACCGAAATGCAAGTTGGGGAGGAAAGAAGCTTACACTTCTATATCACTGTTCATCATCGAAGGAAGTCAGGAATTCAAACAGGGCAGGAACCTGAAGGCACAAGCTGTTGTAGAGGCCATGGAAGGGTGCTGCTTACTGACTTGCTCACTATGGCTTGTTCCACCTTCTTATAGAACCCAGTATCAACAGCCCTGGGTGTCACTACCCACAATGGGCTGGGCCCTGCCTCTTTAATCACTAATTAAGAAAATGCCCTACAAGCTGGACTTGGTGACACATTCCTTTAATCTCAGCTGTGAGTTCAAGGACAGCCTGGTGTACAAATGGAGTTCCAGGACAGCCAGGGCTGTCACACAGAGAAACCCAGCTTCGAAAAAAAAACAAACAAATGCCTTACAGCCAAATCTTATAGAGGCATTTTCTTAATTGAGGCACCCTTCTTTTAAATAACTTTGCTTGTGTCAAGTGACATAAAACTGTCTTAACACAGCCTAACTCCATTCTTTCTGGTTAAAGAGACACATAGAGATAGATATCTCTGATTACCTGAGAGCGTGATAAGTTATTCATCCAGTTAATTTTTATTTAACTCTTGCCAGCTACAAAAGTGACCACTGTCTGTGTTCCGCCCATACAGAGCTGACAGTTTAAAGGTGGTGACTGCCATCAAAGCTCTGCAGGGAAGAAGGGTGGATAGCTTAGAGCCAGGTGTGGCGGGAGGGTCTCACGGTGAAACAGTGAGCGGGGACCTCTCCCTGAGAAGTTGCCTTCTGAGTACAGATCTCTCTCCTCGAACCCAGCTGCTGTGAGAGGACAGGAGCAAGGAACCAAGGTGGCCGAGGCTGAGGGGAGGACAGGGTTATACGGACAAAGCAAGATGCGGACTATTACTCTTCCGTTCTGAGTGGGTGGAGAGCCTTTGGAGGACCTGAGTAGCTGTGTGATGGGGCAGCCCTCTGTGAAACAGGGTTGCTTTAGCGAAGAGAGACACAGACAGAGGGGAGAAGGGTATAAGCAAGGGACCAGGTAGGAGGCTCTTGGGACACTTTCAGTAGGGACAGGAGTGGTGGTCATTTCAGTGGGAAAGGCAGTAGGCAGATGATAAGAATCAGAAGGCCTGGGTCCTTGCCTCTTATGACCTGTTCTTTCTGGAGCCATTGACTCAGTTGACTCCTAAAGGACTGTTGTTTTCTGCCATCATCAAAGTTGGAATTCCTGCCACACTAACTTTAAATGCCAAGAAAAAACCCCACACATTGGGTTTGAGAACAGAGGCAGTCTTTCAGTGTGGAGCTGGGGCTTAATGTTTTAGCATGGTTCTGCTTGACTCTGAGCCTTGTTTACAGTAGGGAATGCATGTTGCTGGGGTAGGTGAGGGATGGTATTTGGAAGCGCAGTGTTGGCAAGAAACTATGACGAGGTCCTGCATTCTTGGGTCAGGCTAGGGCAGAGGTGCAGCCTCAGTGCCGTGGCCAGAGAGCTTTCAGCTCCTACTGTTGGAACCTTTGGGAGTGTGAGCAAATGAACTGCTCAATAGACCTGTTTCAGGCCCAGCTGAAGACGGAGGAGGGCTGGGAATAATGAGGCCATTCAGACGTGTATGAGCACCTTTGACATGCCAGAGACCTAGTGCTGGACTAGCAGATACAGCCCATGGAGACAGTGGGAGAAGGGCCCGGGCACATGTGAATATGCATGCTGACTGAAGTTCTGTGAAGGTCGTAACTTGGGCCCGTTGGCAAAATTCCAGCATCCTACTAGGGGAAATGATCACATCCCTTCTGAGGACATTCTGTCTAACTTGGGACCTGGAAGTGGTGAAGGAGTCAGGCTGCCCCTCTGAGGTGCAGGGTGGGCTGCAGGGAACACCAGTGTCTGGGAAGGGATCAGAGTAGCTCAAGCATTCCAGGCTGTAAAAGCATTTGAGGCATTTGAAGCCGTGGAGAAGATCTGGGTTTGAATACAGAGTCTTGAGAGTATTGAAGGATGTTAAGCAGGGCATGGTGGACAACAGTACTGCTCAGCCTTGCAGAGTGGGTAAGAGGAAGCAGGCAGGAAGTGAGGACAGGGTAGAGGCTGTTGGAGAGGAGTGGACAGGGTCAAGGCTCTGAAAGATGGAACTTGCACATTCACTGATGGCCTGGATGTCGGGTAGGCAAGATCAACAGTATGTGGCTTTGTGCATGATCCCAAAGGTCTGTGTCCCCATCTCTAGAACCTGTGAATCAACCGTGTTACCTGACAGAGGGGGTTCAACATGGTCAATCAGTTGGCCTTGACTGACTCCCTTGTCCTTCTGTCCCTGTGTTCTTAGACCTCTGTCTCCTGACTTGTGACTTTGAAATGCTATGTACCTGGTTGGTCCCCACGCTCCCGTTTCTCAGAATCTGGGAAACCCTGGAGTTTGCGTCCCTATGGGGAAGCCATGGAGAGTTCATAGGGACTGTGTTCAGGGGAGCAGGTTTCTCTCAATGTCCGTGTTGATATGTGGAGGGTTGTCTGTGTGACTGGGGGCTGTGGAAGCACTAGCAGGTGGTTCTACTGTGTATGTAATTTTTTTCCTACCCCTCAGTAAGAACTTCATCTTGCCATGTCAATTGTCTCATTTCATCAGCAACATTTTGAAAATAAATGTGAGTCATATTTTCCCTTGCATAGTTAATATAGCAAATTGGTACTGGAATTAATTTAAAATGAAGACAAAAATTAAAAAAAAAATCCCTTGTGCTAGGGTATTGCTCACAGGTAGAAGAACATTTGCCTGGCTTGGCAAATGTGAGGCCCCTGGCCTCTCTTCACCATTTGCAGCAACAAAAGCCTGGTAATGTTTTGATTTGGTGTTATTTGATTATTTGATTTTTATGTAGTTTATAAACTACAAGGACAGCACGTGGATTCTCAGCTCCCTGCTGTGTCCAGGGAAAAAGAGGGGTGTGGCAGAATGAGGACAGCTAGACTTGTTCTGCTCTCTTCCCCAGATCTCCATGCTGCAGCAGGACGAATCCGGGCCAGAGGATGATCTTCCTCTTCCTGCAGCCTAGTTCCCTGTCCCCGTCCCCCTCACCCACAGTCATCCTTCACTTTTCAGTACCTGCCATGAGCAGGCCATTCTGTGACGGGCTCCGTCATCAGGGACCAAGCTTTCTGCCAGCTTTAAGGGGGCTGCAAGGACTGCACACAAAAGTGGATGTGGGAAATATCTCTTAACCTCAGGAGCAGCAGTGGTTGACCATGTCCTTCTTCTAGTGTAGAATCTAGGGATAGATCCCTAAAGTTCATTCTTAGAGCGTGCCCATGCTATACCTGTGCCCAGTGGTGGTGGCAGGGCTTGTGGAATTGTTTACTGAGTGCTTATCTTGGTCCAGTCTTCATAGTGGTTGATGGGAGAGGGGTCTGTGGTTTTCCCCTTTACAGTTGAAGCCAACTAAACAAAGCCAAGTCACTTGCTCAGAACTGTTTGGTTTGAACTGGGGGAGTCTCTGTCTGCTCTGTGCCCGACTGTCATCTCTTCTCATCCCTCCTCATCCCCTAGCTGTGCATCTCTAGGAGAGCTGACTCACCCCAGCTCACTGGAACTGGTGCTCCCAGGGGTAGCTTGGACTCCCACCAGCTTCTCAGAGCCTTCAGGGTGTGCTGGGCTCTTCAGAGCCCAGGGAGCACTGAGCCCCTGAGCTGCCAGGCTGCTTTTGACTGTGTTTCTGGGGTTGCCATATTAGGCAAGCAGCTTCTTCTAGGCTCATCCTGGTGTTCATGTTACAGCTAACAGGCAGAGATGTCACAGGGTCCAAGAGAGTGGAACCACTGTCCTTCCCATTCCTGTGGCTTGTGCTAGGGACTTCTGCTGTGAGTAAGTACCCCAGCCTTTCTGTTCTCCCTTTCTGAAGTGCTGTTTCCTCTTTTCTTGGGACTGTGTGGAAGTCTCCCCTGCCCCATCCCTCCTAGCCCTGAATGTCACAACAGGGCACAGCTGTGGATTCTCTCATGTGCTGTGCCTCAGGGCTGAGGATGATGATGGGACTGGAGAGACAGTGCGGCCGAGCCTGGCCTTGCAGTGAGTCCCTCACATATGCTGCGGTGTGGAAGCCGAGCCCTGGCCCCAGGCTGCTGGTCCTCTGTGAGCCGGCTGGACCCTTATGGGTATGCACATTCAACTAGAGCCCTTCTCTACCTCCTGGAAGCATTGGTTCTGTCCACAGCCCCTCCTGGATGTACTTGCCTATTCTAGGATTCACCCTCTGCCATGTACCTCAGCCATGATGTATGCACAGGACTTGCCCATCGTGCCTTGAGCTGCTACCTTTCTCTGCATTCACACCGTGCCTGCCTAAGCCCAGCTGTGCACTAGGCAGACTCAGTGACAGAGGTCCAGAAGCTGTGTGTCTGCTTGTTGCCTTATATATGTTGCAGTGCTGGTGTGAAGAGGCATCTTTCTTTGAATTTTTGAACTCCAGGGCCATACGAATGATGTTGATCCCTGTCATCTGAATAGAGATGAGCTCTCACAGGGTGTTGAGGGGTGCTGACTGTGGACATATGATGTGCAAGTAGAAAGGCACCAGATCCTGGATAAGGGCAAGTGCTTTGGTGGACCTTAGCATCAGGGACAGCTGCCTTTACCAGTCGGGAGAGCTGTCTTCTTGTTGGAACCTGTGATTTTGTCACTGAATTCTTCCTTTACTGTGCTATGTTCTAATGGATTGTCCACCTTGTGAAAGTGACCAAATGACAGGGATGTCACTTGTTTCTTGCCCCCTTTGGTACTAGCATTGGGTGCTGCTAGTATGTGGTATTTGATGAACGATTTCAATGAGCTGGTCCATGCAGAGCAGGCAGTGTTTATGGTGCCCCTCAAGTGAAGGCCAAGCTGGGGAACTTGGTACTTGGTGTTTTCTTTCCTGACTAGTTGAGACTGCTTTGTCCAAAGCCCTTTGGCATGCACCTCAGGACCTTTCTTTCTTTTCTGTGTCTCCAGCCTGTCTTGTCCCACCCTAGGTCCCTAGAGGTACCTCTTATTCTTGGGCTATATTATCACTTCCTACCCATCCTTGCTCTCTCATTTCTCCTCCTCAAGCTGACTCCCCCCATCTCAAGACAGGGTTTCTCTGTGTAGTTCTGACAGTCTTGGAATTTGCTCTGTAGAGCAGAGTGGTCTCTAACTCAGAGACCCACCTGCCTCTGCCTCCCGATTGCTGAATTAAAATTATATGCCACCACTGTCTGGCTTTCTTATCTATATTTGTCTGTCTGTCTGCCTTGTCCATCCATC
The DNA here is from genome assembly GCF_000317375.1 of Microtus ochrogaster. NCBI lineage: Eukaryota > Metazoa > Chordata > Mammalia > Rodentia > Cricetidae > Microtus > Microtus ochrogaster. The sequence goes on along the minus strand of NC_022017.1, from coordinate 24,968,364 downwards.
CATCCATCCATCCATCCATCCATCCATCCATCCATCCATCCATCCATCCATCCATCCATCCATCCGTGTAACAGCCTTGGCTGTCTTGGAACTTTCTTTGTAGACCAGGCTGGTCTCAAGTTTACAGAGATCCACCTGCCTCTGCCTCCTGAGTGCTGGGATTAAAGGTGTGCGCCACTACTGCCTCATTTTTTTTCCTTTTTTTGAGCTGACATTTTAATGGAGTTCTTTTGTGCTGAAAAAGAGAAACTTTATCCATCCCGCTAGCGGCTGTGAGGCATCTGCTTCAGAGCATTGTTCCTTGGGCATCTCTTCCGCTGCCCTTCCCTGGCTCACTCTGTGATCTACTGCCCTCTGTCTGATTTGCCCTGCTTCCATCGGAGAGCTGTGCTGTGGAACAGGGTAGCCACTGTGGCCTCGGTGATATACTTCACTTGCTCTTCCATCCTGGGGGAGCCCTTCTTGCCTGCTTTGTTCTGGGATCATCAAGCTATATACAGGGTGGACAATGGAGCATGACTAATGGCCCCTCAGTGCATTCTGGTAACTAAGGAGTGCGTTTTAAGTTTCTTTTTCTGCTTTGCGAGGGTGTGTGTGTGGATATAAAGTTTCTGTTCTTTTCATGTGAAGTACCCTGATTTTTTTTTTTTCCTTTGGCCTGTGGTAACAGCATCGTAGCTCATTTCTCCTTCTATTGTTTTAGCGATAACATTTGTATACCATACAGTCCACCCATCTAAAATGTCCAGAATGTAAGCAAGTTGTGTGTGGTGCTTTTGTGCATGCAGGTAGGTAGACCACCGCACATCTGGGAGGCATAGAGGGCAAAGTCTGGGAAGCTGAGCTCCTTCCACCTGGTAGGTTCTGGGATTCAAGCTCAGGTCTACTGTGGTAAACATTCTCCTTACTCAAGGAGCCATCTAGGCAGCCCAGACATTCAGGATTTTAGAATGCATATTCAGAATTATCTAATATGACCACAACTAATTTTAAAATACTTTCATTACAGAAAGAGAAACCATATCTCATTATGCCTTACTTTCCACCCCATTCCCTGGACACCAGTAAGGCACTCCCTCTCCGTGGCGACCCTCTAGACATTTCACATGCTGTAATCATACAGCGCTTTTTGTTTGTTTGAGACAGGCCCTCACTGTGTATCCCAGACTGTGTTTGACCTGCCACTCTCCTGCCTCAGCCTCTTGAGTCCTGTTTGACCTCCTTTTCGCTTTGCATATTTTTAGGCTTGTCTATGCTACAGCATGGGACAGTTGAGGTGTTCCTCCATTTACAGTGGGGTCAAATCCTGGCACCTACTCTTTTGTAAGCTGAGAGTGCAGCCTGCCAGACCTAGTCTCGGGGTGTAGTGCACTGTGCAGCATCACAATTTCCACTCACTGGCTCACTGCTGCTGCCCAGTATTGAGAAAAAGTATGGTATCACACACATATTGTGAGCCCAGGAAAGACCACAGTTAAAATGTATGTAAGCCGGGTGGTGATGGCACACGCTCTTAATCTCAGCACTCAGAAGGCAGAGGCAGGAGGATCTTTGTGAGTTCGAGGCCAGCCTGGTCTACGAGAGCTAGTTCCAGGACAGGCTCCAAAGACTACAGAAAAACCCTGTCTTGAAAAACCAAAAAAAAGTTGTATTTTCTGTTCAGTATGTATTACTTTTACACCGTTGTGAAATGTGGAAATTGTGTTGAGCCATCATAAGTTGGGGACCATTTGTAAGTTCTTCACTTTATGCCCCAGACAGGGTCTGGCTGTGTAGCACAGGATGACCTTGAACTGAGATTCCCCTACCTTAGCTTCCTGAGTGCTGGGATTCCAGGTATGCAGCAATACTTGGTTTCATTGTTTTATGATTTAATACTCCCTCATGTGAACAAGCCTCTGTCATTCTCTGTTCACCAAGTGATAGACTTTGGATTCTTTCTACTTGCTGACTGCTTGTCATGCTGGGCTTTCTTTTCTCCAGCTCTTTGTGACCTGCATCCCCAAGGACTCTGAACTTTGACCCTTCTGGCTCAGTGAGTCAGTCTCTTAGAGATTCTATCTCTTGTGACCCTAGAGTCTCATTCATTAGAAGACGAGTTAGAGACAGAAAAGAACCGCACGGATTACTATAGCACACAGTACACACGAGTCTCCTCCAGCCCAAGAAGAAGCATCACACACCGTGGCTTCTCTCCTTGCATGCAGTTCCTTCTCTCTGTTTCTAGACAGCCACTGTTCTGAGTTAGCCTTCATTCTCAGACATGCCGTACCGACTGCTTTTATGTCAGCTTGACAAAAGCCAGAGGCATTTTGAAAGAGGGAACCTCAATCGAGAAAATTTCCCCAAGCCTGTAGTGCATTTTCTTGATTGATGATTGATGTGGGAGGGCCCAGCTTACTGTGGGTGGTGCCACCCCTGGGGTGCAAGAAGAAAGAAGGCTAAGCAAGCCCTGAGGAACAAACCAATAAGCAGTGTGCCTCCATGGCCTCTGCATCAGTTCCTGTCTCCAGGTTCCTGCCCTGTTTGATTTCCTGCCCTCACTGCCCTCAGAGATGGACTGTTACTTGGAAGCAAAAGATGAAATAAATTATTTTCTCCCCAAGTTACTCTTGGTTATGGTGTTTATCACAGCAATAGAAAAGTAGCTGAGACACACGTGGTAGGAATCTTTCCATTCATATCCACATGCAAAAATGCAAGTGTTTTGCATAAACACAGTTTACTGTTGATCAATTAATTGATCTCGTTTTGTTCACTGTGGTTAGTTTCTGCATCATACTTTGCTTTCTGTGTATTTGTTCCTTAGTTGATAATGAGCATCTTGGAGACAGAGCCTGGAGCACTTCTGGGCAAGTGCTTTATCACTGACTCAGCATCTGGTTGTATGTGTGCTGGGGGTGTGGCTCAGTGGTAGAGTGCTGACATAGCACACAGGAAACCCTAACTCTGATGCCCAACCCTGCTACAAGTTTTTGCTTTTTCTTTTTAGTATCACAAGCTTTGCCCGGCTTCTTTCCTTACATATTTTCACAGCGTTTTCTGTGTCTCTGTGCCAGGATGTAGTATTCTATCACGTATCCTTTTCATGATGAGTCCCCAGTGTCCTGGGTTAGTGCAGAGTTTTAAAAGATGTGCAATTTATTCAAAAGCACATTTATGTACTTTCTTGGGGAGTGGTTGGGGCCATCCCGCACATGCAGCTCTGCAGCACATCCCCAGCCATGAATGTTCTTTACAGAAGGGCTTCCTTATCTGAGGTAAGAATGCATGTCACTTGCCACTGCTCTTCAGTGGCTTCGATGAAGTCTCTTTTTCTCTTTTAGCAATGCTAGACCAAAATAAATGCAATTTTAATAAGGTAAAAATGAGGCTCCTTTAAGTCTGAGCTTGAACTTTGTTGGAAGATTTTCTACTCAATAAACACAAGTGGTTTGCCTATGAAGAATTAATGAGTTTCCCGCTCTGCTGGGAGGGAAAGGCCTAAAGTCTTTGATAATGCTGTAGAGACTTTTATGAAAATGACATGCAAATAGTGCCCCGCAGGCCAAGCTGCCTACTGTTTGGAATATGAATATATTGGGGGTGGTGGTAAGAAGAAGCATGTGAACGTTGGTGTCAAAATAGATTGGCAGTGGTGACAGGTGCTCCATGTGGGTCACGTTCTGTGTACACACGCAGGGCTACTACCACTGTGGCTGCCTTGGCCACAGTGTTGCTTTGTTTCTGTTTGGATGCCAGGTTTCATACTGGCAAGCACACACTGCCACTGCTGCATGCTCTCACCCTGTGTACATTCTCATGTCGGTTCCCAGGATGGGGAACTAACGTCCGGAGAGTCGACTCCCCCAAGCTTTACCAGCCTTACCAGCCAGTAAGTGTTGGTTCTGGAAGTGGAACCTGGGACTGTTTGACTCTTCATCCTGAGGGCTCTGCAGCAGTCTTAGGACACTTCTTTAGTAAGGTTTTGGGGAAGGACACCCCAAGTTGTATGTGATCTCAATTGCTATGTGTCTCATTTCTCCCTTGACATATAACACATACCTGATTCTCCAGGGGTCTGTAGTCAGAAATTCAGGTAGTGCACAGGGCTGTGGGGACTCGATTCTTGTTCGAGGATGTTCTGGGAGGACTCGAAGATTGGAACTGAAATAAAGCTCTTCACTTTCTTGTCTTACTGTGATCAGTGGGCTGCTATAGGTTGCCAGTTGTGATGGGTCAGTTGAGGTGGGTATTCATGGGCACTTCTTGTAACTAGTTTGGATTTCCGTGTATTGTCTGGAGTTGAAGAGAGTCAGGTGGAAGCTCTGGTGTATTAATTAGTCAAGGTTCAGCAAGAATGTTAGTTCTCCCCTTTCATACTCTGTGTGCCTGCGGTCACCCATTTCAAGTTCATGTAACTGGACTTACCCACTAGAAGTGCAAGTCTCCCTCCATTGCTCTCCACTTTTCCACTGAGGCAAGGTCTGTCAATCATCCAGAACTGGATGGTGTGGTACCACTGGTCCTGCTAGCCAGCCTCCTCTGGGTTTCCTCTGTCTCTGCCTCCTGAGGTTGGAATTACAGGTGAACTGTCATGTTCTGCTATTTAACTGGGTCCTGGGGTCCAAACTCCTGTCCTTTTCTTGCTTGCATGGCAAGCACTTTAGTCATAAGCCATCTCTTTAGCCCCATCTGTCAGGAAATTTCTGCCTGCCACTATTTTAGGTGAGATACCTTTTCAAGGGAAAACCAAGACCGGATTTAATGTGAGCCCATGCTGTGTTCCCACAGGAATTATTATCACAGGGTATTGTAACATTAGGCTGCTCTCTTGGATTGGCACAGTGTAAGGACCTTAACACTTGGACTAAATGATATTATACCTATTTTTGCCTCTCTTCTGTCTGGTCATATAGTTGCTAGTTGCTATCCAAAAAGTGTTTGTTAAATTCCACTAACATTTTTAGGTTACAAAAACACTTGATATAATTAAGACATTGTGCTCTGGGTCTACAAGGCTGAAAACAGAAGGTTGCCATATTTTAGCTTGTCTTAAAGCTGTCCTTAAGCCAGTGAGGAGAGGTTATACAATATAAACAGTGGTATTGGGCAGATTGCTTTTTACACGTTTTCTGCTCAAGTGTGTAAGGAGAAAGCGACGGCTGTACTGGAAAGGGTAATATACTCCCAGTTCTAGATGAGGACATCTTTGGTAGATTGCTATTTTGGCCATACTGCATGAAAGAAAAAAATTCTCATGTTGCAGATCAGTAAGAGGGTGAACTCTTGTTAGCAGATGGACACAGGATATGAAGAGTTTACATAAAGAAAAGGCACCCGTCAACAATATCTGAGGCACGAAGCCAGCGTGGAGATTGCTTCCCTTCTGTCCAGTTAGTGGTGTCTGGCCATCTGCCAGGCCTTGCTGGGGGAAAGGGAACTACTTGACTGTCCTTTGGCAGTATGACCAGCCTCTTTAAGTGCGTGCCTTATGTCCAGGGCATTCCCACTGCAAGAATTTGTCCTCCGGAGGTTATCTAGTGGTGTGTAGTCATTCCTCTCCAGAGGTGTTATTGCTGTCCTTGGGACCACAAACAGTTTTAAATCAGTCTGTGTTTTGCAGTCAGCCTTGGGTAAACTCATTCTGTTGTAGCCATATGGTAGCACAGTGTGAAATTAGAACTGATACTGTCCAGGGAGGTGGCACAGGCCAGAGATGAGGTAATTGACGCTCATTCTATTCCTGTGGTGTTTAAAGCGTTTACTGTTGAAATAATTAAGATTTACAGGGAGTTGCAGAGGGATGTGTAGGGAAGTCTGCACACTCTCAACCTCATAGTAGGCTTTTAAATTTGCATATGCTACTTCTAGTCTCTGCATATCAAGTCACATCTGAAGGTAATAAATGATTTAAGTAAACTGAAGAAAGTGAAGAAGAAGTCATAATATGGGGAAATACTTCACAGTCTATTTCAGAATCAGGAAGGTAGAATTTAATTTTTAAAAATATTATTTTTATTATTATTTTAAATAATCTTATTACATTTTATTGACTTATTTTTTTTTGTGTGTATGTGCCATAGCATGCAGGTAGAATCAGAGGTCAGCTTGTAGGAATTTTCCTCCCACTGTGTGGGTCCTGGGCATTGAACTCAGTTCGTCATGATTAGGGGCAAGTAGTTTTATCCACTGATGTGTTTTAGTGATACTAATTTTCTTTTTTTTTAACTTTTAATTATGTTTATGTGTGTGAATATGTAGGGACGAGTGCGTAGGAGTGCAGGTGCCCATGGAGGCCAGAAAAAGGCATCTGGTTCTTTGGGGATGGAGATATAGGTAGCTTTAAGATGCTTGATGTGGATGCTTAGAATTGAACTTGGGTTCTCTGCAAGAATTGTAGATGATGTAGATGATCCATCTCTCCAACCCTAGGATTTAATATAAAAATGTTTTCTAAGCTTTTTCTTATAGTAAATGGGAATCAGCACAGAGACCAAGATCAGCATTGGGCAATGCGCAGAGAGTGAGTGAGTGACTTTGGAGCATGCAGTCCTAAATGGGATGTCCTTATCAAGCCCCTCCCCTCAAGGCTCAGGGATCTACGTGGAGGAGGTAGAAGGATTGTGAGAGCCAGAGGAGATAGCCTCTTCCAGACACAGCAGGACTGATCTGCACGTGCACTCCCAGACACTGTGACAGCAGGAACAAGACCTGACAAAATCCTAGCACTGAGACAAGGGCACGTGGATCTAACCAAGAAACTGCTGCTGCTGCTGCTGATACCTGCTAGGGAAGGGACAGTCTGTCTTCTCCAGTGGAGACTGCCTGGGTGTATCAACCACACTCCAGGGCAGGCCCCATGCTCAGCTGCCTGGGTGTATCAACCACACTCCAGGGCAGGCCCCATGCTCAGCTGCCTGGCTGTATCAACCACACTCCAGGGCAGGCCCCATGCTCAGCTGACTGGCTGTATCAACCACACTCCAGGGCAGGCCCTGTGCTCAGGAGCATTTGACCCACACAAAATAGACTCCATCTTTTTTTGTGTACTTTTTGTTTTGGTTTGGTATTTTTTTGTCTTATTGTTTTGATTTTTCCTGTTCTTTGAGAGGGAGGTGGCAAGGAACTGGGGGAGGGGAAGAATATGATCAAAGTATATTGTATGAAAAAGGTTAAAAAATAAAAACATCTTTTAACTCACGTTAAAAATACTACATTTATTTTCATGCATGTGTCAGAGCTTAATGGAGATCGGAGAACAACTTTGGGACTCAGTTTGCTCCTCTCACCGTGTAGATGATTAAACTCAGGGATTGAACCCAGGTTGTCTGGCTTGGCAGAAGGTGCTATTACCAGCTGAGCCCTGTGTAGTCCCAGAATTTCATTAAATCACAAAACAAAACATGTTTACCTGAATTGGTCTTCATGTTTCTCTTTGTACACTTCTTTCTTCACCAGGGTCTTGTGTCAAAACCCCAGAGTGTCATGTCTGCCTTGGGACTGTACCAGTTGGGATGTCAGATGACAGTGGCTGGGGTTAATAGGGCTTCATTTACTTCCTGTACCCGGAAGTGAAAGGAGGTGGTTAGCTTGGAGCCCTTGCTCACTGCAGCCACCACAGACCTGCTCTGTTTTCAGAGGTGCCTTCATTCTCTTGAGAGAGATACCCAGGCCTCACCTCACCTCTGTTCTGGGACATGCCTGAGTGGGAGAAGCCGAGGTCCAAGGGTGCTGGCTGAGCCTGTCTGGTTTTGTTGGAAAAGTTACAGCCTTCATTTCTTTCTAAATCGCTTATACAATTTTTGTTTATAGTTGGGTAATCAGACAGAGCAGCGCCTGGTAGAAATTCCCAGTGACATTCCCTTGTGAGGTCAGGTTCTGCTTGTAAAACACATTTGCCAGCAGTTGCTCAGGGACCCTGTTGTTGGCAGGGGTCTGAGAGGACTCCTGGAGAGCCATGCTTCCTGATCTCAGAAAGGGCCTGAATGTCTGGCCTGTTGGTGGGGGTGTGGCCTGTGTGGTGCCATTCCTCATTGGATTGGCCCTTAGCCTGGGTGGCTAGATGTTTAGTTGTTGGTAGAATGTGGCTTCTCTTGGGCTTGTGGCCTAGGAACTGGCGCCTTCCTTGCTTCAGTCAGTGTTGGGCTCTCAGTAGAGCTGGGGGAAAGAAAAGCTAATTTTTTGTTTCCCTGTTTTCTTAGCATCCAGCATGTGTATGGAGCCCAGCACCCACCCTTTGACCCACTGTTACACGGCACGTAAGTGGCAGTCAGTGTCTTGCTTCTGCCAACTCATTGGGGTTTCTGAGGGAAGGGAAGTGTTCTGTCAGTCAACAGATGGCTCATTTACTTGCTTTGTGAGAAATTGCTGTCTGTGCATCGTTTACCCTGTAACTGGGCGGTGGGATATGGGGGCTGCGGGTTGTAGTACCTTGTAGAGGGTAGAGAGCTGGCGCTCCTGGCTTGAGGGCAGTGTGCCTCCAGACTGTCCTGACAGCTCATGTGAATTCTCCCTATGTGCTGTACTCTCTCTGTCCTGGGCTTGGCTGCTCCAACTCTTGGGCTCAGTGCAGTGCTATACTTGTCTGTCATATTTTCTCCCTTATACTGGGGCTGCTGGGATGTGTAGTCACACTTGGAGGGAACTCCATGTAATCATCTCTGTGTATATGCAAAGGCCCTGTTCTCTGCAGGGTCCTCTTTTCCTGGCCCCCTCTGCTGCTGCTCTGGAGCTGGGCTGAGATGGAGGGAGAGGGAGAATGCGCTCTCTAGCTTTGGCACATTGCTCTATACTCCTGTGCTGTTTACTGCTCTCTCCTGAAATGTCCCCCTGCCCATCGCGCAGCCTGTGCAGTGCCAAGTGCTCTTTTGATGCCTGCACAGTGTGCTTTTCTTGGCACCCTCATCTAGATGAATTGTACTCTCACTGGGGATTCTTTTTTGGCTGAATGTGCACAGTAAAGATGCCTTTGCTTTGTAGCTTGCTTAAGTCCACGCCCAAGGTGCCCACCACTCCAGTGAAAGCCAAGAAGGTCAGCACCTTCCAGGAGTTTGAGAGCAATACCAGTGACGCTTGGGATGCGGGCGAAGATGATGATGAGCTCCTTGCTATGGCAACGGAGAGCCTGAACTCTGAGGTGGTCATGGAGACAGCTCACCGTGTCCTGCGCAACCACAGCCAGAGGCAGAGTCAGCCCTCACAGAAGGAGATGCCAGAGCCGGAGCCTCAGCCCATAACAGAGCCTTCTGTAGCTCCGAGTGGTGACCTCCGTCTGGTGAAGTCTGTCAGTGAGAGCCACACTCCTTGTCCTTCAGGTAGAGATGAAGGGATAGTAGAGCCAAGGATGGATTGGACTGGAATAAGGGGAGCTGTGTGTCTATTTACAGCAGGACTCTGGGCCAGGAGAGCCTGTTAGGGCATCTTTCATGTGTCTGTGGTACTCCCAGACCCAGCAAACCAGCTCATTGCCCATGGGATCTGATGTGCTTTTCTTTCTTCCTGGAGCTGCGGGCGTCTTTCCTACAAATGAAATGTTAAGGCTCACGGCTTGTCTACGGGCCCACAAGAGGGGCCATGGAGCAGCACAGGAGATGTGAGATCACAGGCTCCTTCAGAAAGGAGCAAAGAGCCCCCAAGCATGCGTCTCCTGGGTAAGGGCGCTTTCCTCTCATTTAAAGAGGAGAGAGCAGATCCACAGTAGCCTAAAGCCACCCTGCTAGATTCCAAAAGGGGCTTTGTACCTAGTCTGGTTTTCAGAACTGCCTGCTGGGAGCTGATGTGCTAAGATGTTAGTTTCTTCAGGTGAGAAGCTGCCTTTATTTCATTTGTAATGAATTTAGAATTGCTGAGCTTACCCAGGAACTGCAGTGGTTTTTGAGTTCTCTGAGAGATCCACCTCCAGTGGTGGTGTCTAAGGGTTGGCTCACTGCTGTGCTTGTGAGTCATGGACACAACTTCTCAAGCCCCCACAGAGGGTAGAGCATCTAGGGCACTGTTATCTCCAGCGATGGCCCTCAACACATAGATGTAGGAGCTGACAGTGGGCAGGACTATATTGTGTCTGGCTGGGGGTCCTGACCAGAAGCAAACTCAGATCCAAGCATATGTCACATTGTGGCAGCCTCCTTGGCACAAGTAAAGCGACTAGTTCTTTGACTGTCATGTTAATGGAGAAGTGGCTGTGATCTCATTGCTGTGTCCTCTGCAAATTGTGGGTTGAGCATTCTGTGTTTGCTTTCTAGGAGAGGTGGTTTTTTTGAGCACTTAATAATAATAGCATGCTGGGGGTGTTCACTGTGTGGCTAGTCTCTTTGATGATGAACTCTTTAAACACCTTAGGCTTCTAGGAGAGAGTTGTGTTGTCTCCCTTTACAGCTGTGGCACCAAGAAGACCCTGAACTACTCACGAGGTGGGCCTGGGGTGTTAAACCCAGGGTCAGTGGCTCCAGGTCCCTGCTGCTAGTGCTGGCTACTGCAGAGACCAGGGGTTCTCGTCCAGAGATGCTGCCCCCAGGGGACATGTGGCGGTATCTTGGGTAGTGTGTTTGAGCTGGAGCAGGATGTGTTTGTCACTGAACATGGTAGGTGTGGTAGGGATGCTGCTCAAATGTCTACAGTGCCCTGGTAGTGACTGAACATCCCCCTGACCACTCCCTTGGGTGAGGCCAGGGAGTGCTGTGCTGCAGTTGGTGGAACTTCTGCCAGGATTGGTTACACTGGTCCTGGGAGCTCCAGGAATGTGTGGAGAAGATGTGGTCCCCTTTCCCTGCTCCTGTTACCTGTGGACTGTTGATATTTCCTTATATGAGGAAGGAATGTGAAGGCCACTGGATCCCCAACCCAGCCAGATTCTAGCCACTCCCTCCTGCGCCTCCCAGATAGCTGTGTGTGATTTTGCCTCCAGAACGTTTTCTTGTGACCTCTGTCTTGGTCAGTGTTCTCTTGCTGTGAAGAGATGCCATGGCCACAGCAACTCTTATTTATAAAAGAAAGCATTTAACTGAGACTTTCTCCCATTCCTGGCTGGAAGCATGGTGACATGCAGGCAGACATGGTGCTGGAGAGGTAGCTGAGAGTTCTCTGTCTGGATCACAGGCACAGGCAGGAGGAAGAGAGAGACACTAGGCCTGCCTTGAGCATTTGAAACTCCAAAGGCCACCTCCGGAGATGCACTTCTTACAAGGCCACAGCTACTCCCAAAAGGCCACACCTCCTAATCCCTGTCACTCCCTAATGGCCAAGTGTTTAAATATATGAGCCTATGGGGACCATTCCTACTTAAACCATCTCAGCCTTGTATGGTAGAATATATAGATAATGGAGGATCTCTGGGACATACTGGCGAGTCTAGCTAAATCAGTGAGCTTCCTGCCCAGTGAAAGACCCTGCCTCCAAACATGGGGGCTTGAGGGAGACACCTGTTGTAGAACTCTAGCTTCTAAATGCAAGTACACATATGTGCACCACACACATGTGCACAGACTCTCCCCATGCCATTCTGCTCTTGAATTCCAGGCCTGTTCTCGCTGGTGGGTGGGGGTTTGTTCTGGATGCTGCCTGCAGATAAAGGCAGGAGCAGAGGTCCTCAGGTTAACCCTTGGGCCAGATTCTGCCCAGGAGCTTTACTCTTGCTCCTGGGTTGCCTGGATGGCTTCCTATCCTGACTAGGGAGTGGATGCAGGCACAGGTGAGGTTCTTGACCCCATCATCTGTAGTGCCTAAGGTAGACACTAGTGTGTTAAATTTAGATCTTACCTGTGGCTCGTTTTTGACCGTACACTGGTTTCCGTCTTCTGAAAGTTGAGGCTGCTGGGTGGGGGTTAGAGCTAGCCGTCAGAGGAGTGCTCTGGGCTTCCGGGCTGTCAGGATGTGCTCAGATGCAGGTGTATCTGTTTTACTGGTGAATAGCACTGTCAGTGAGTTACGTTTAGTGCTGCTGACAGGAGAGGGAAAGCTGTGCCTGACCATGTTCACAGAGGGCCAGTGAGTGCTATGGTGAGCATGCGGCCACACGGATGAAGGGAGAAGGTGTGTTCAGGAGGTTAGAGGCTTCCGCTAACCTTACCCTCTGTTCTTCTACCCTTTCTAGAAAGCACCAGCGATCCGGTCCCTCTGCAACGGTCCCAGTCTCTCCCCCACTCAGCTACTGTTTCACTGAGTGGCACATCTGACCCAAATGCACTTGGTGGCTCAGCCCTGAGTAACAGAGAGGCCTCTCGGCTGGACAAGTTCAAACAGCTGCTTGCTGGCCCCAATACAGACCTCGGTGAGTCCCTGAGGGTGGCTTGTCTGTTTCTTACAAGACCAAAGGTGTCACTACTGGTTGCACACATGCTGTGTTTTCATGACATTGAGTCTCTAATATGCTGGTAGTCATCTTCCTTTAGCCATGTTTGCTAAAATATTCCTAAACCAGTTTCCTAGCATGTACTTTTTTTTTGTGTGTAGTTTTTCAAGATAGGGTTTTTCTTTGTAGCCTTGGCTGTCCTGGAATTCGCTCTATAGACCAGGCTGGCCTTGAACTCACAGAGATCTATCTGCCTCTGCCTCTTGCATGCTGGGATTAAAGGTGCAGGTGAATATCACCCGGCCTTCCTTTTTAACTAATGCTGCAGAATACTTTTCCTACTGTGGTCCTCGGGGAACCCCTAGAGGCTGGTTAGGTAGTGATCTGTACTCCATAGGCTATGGTTTGTCAGTGACTTCTGGGGGAGTGGGGGAGGTGACTACCATCCTGAACTTTGTACTTTACAGATGTGGGCTATGGGTGACATGAGTGTGACAGGAAAGGCCCAGGTGGGCACTGGGGAGAGAGGACAGTTATCAGGGTGAATCTTTGTGATTTGCCTGGTCCCTTTAGTACCTGTGTGGACAGTGGCTCTGCTTCCAAGTCACTTGTGGTGGAATTGTCATCTGATTATTTGTTCTCTCATTTCCACAGCCTGTATTTGATAAATGAACTCAATGATAGGTGTTTCCTAGGTGCTTGAATTTTCTGAGGGCCAGCAGGTGGTCTTGCTTGAGATACTCATAGCAAGGGAAGAAAAATTTGAACAGGTAGTGCTAGAGCAGCACTTGCTGGCTGAGAGCCAGGAGGTGCAATGCCCAGTTTGCCCAGGAGGTGGCGAGTGGGGCACACTGATTCATGCTTTTGGGAAACTAGGGAGGATGTCTTGACTGGAACAGGGCAACCTTAGGTCTGTACAGTGGACTTTTTTTTTCTTAGATTAATAACTTTTTTGGTTTTTATTTTTGAGGTGAGGTCTCTTTATATAGCTGTGGCTGTCCTAGAACTTACTATGTAGATTAGGCTGACCTTGAACTCAAATAGATTTGTCTGTCTCTGCTTCCTAGTGCTGGGAGTAAAGGCGTGTACCACCACGAATAGCTTACAATTTGATGGAGCACAACAGGATGAAGAGTGAAAGTGGGCCTCGGTGGCCTGTGGACATTGCTTCAGACACTTTTTATGTAATTTCACACTTAGGGAAAGTCTCAAGGACAGTACAAACGACTTCTGTACACAGTGTCACCCACTTTTACCAATTGTTGCATTTTGCCCATTCCCCATTCTCTGTGCTGTGTTTGCAGAACCAATTGAGAGTCAGTTGGAGACTTCCTTCCATTTACTCCGAGGGCTTTGCTGTGTACTTCCTCAGAGCACAGGCTGTCAGTTTAAAGAAGTGTAGCACTGACACAGTGCTGTTTTCCTTGTTGTAAGGATGCGCAGTGTGTGTTGACATTTACCAGGTGTACCCAAGAGTGCTCATTTCCTTGTCCACAGTTCAGAGCTCAATGGCTCCTTCCCCACAGTCCCCTCTGCTCTGATGTCTCCATGAACCTGAATGCTAGTTCCCCTTCCTTGTGTGCTTTGACCCTGACATTCAAGGTGTGCAGACAGTTACCTGTCTGTGTGTGTCGGAATCTTCTTTGTGCTTGGGTCCGGGTGCATGATGCTCAGCAGGGCATCACTTTGGGGTGTATGTCTTTCTCACCCTTCCTCCTCTCTGGGCACCTAAGCAGCCGTCTGTAGAGGGATGCCTTGGAGTCTGGGCATTTATGTAGGACTTTTTCTTCATCCACACCCCACTTTTTAAATTTATATATATTTACAGAGTAGCACCCACTCTTTGGGTGTCCCACAGTTTATTTCACAAGCCCTTTACTGATGGGCATGGAGGATACCCCCGATTTTCTGTCATAACAGCCTAGGACCTTGTACAGATGAGGCGAGAGCTCTTGAAGACATCTGCTACTTTGATGATGGTGACCATAGAGCAGTTCTCACCTGGGGTGGGGAAGAGACCACAGATAGGGTGGCTTTAGGTTTGGCATAGAGCTGGGTAGGTAGACATTCCTGTCACCATAGAAGGAAAACAGGATTGCTCTTAAGAAAGGAGCAGAATCCCCTGGCTGAAGCTGGAACCATATTTCTAGCACACCATGCACCCATGTTTTGTTGTACAGGGGTTGTTAGCTGCTCAGGTTCTGTGCTGGAGCCTAACGGATGTGTAGGGAGGAGGCGGATCCCACTGTGTTTATGGCTATCCTGGGTTTTTTATTTTTCCATATAAAGTTGATTATTGTCTTCTCCAGATCTGTGAAGAATTTTGATGGGATCTTAATGGGGATTGCATTGAATCTATAAATTGCCTTTGATAGAATTGCCATTTTTACTATGTTGATCTTCCCAATCCAAGAGCAAGGGAGGTCCATCCATTTTCTGGTATCCTCTTAAATTTCTTTCTTCAATGCCTTAAAGTTCTTGTCAAATAGATCTTTCACTTCCTTGGTTAGA
>NC_022017.1:24945412-24952963 GCF_000317375.1 Microtus ochrogaster | reverse complement strand
CCCACTGTGTTTATGGGAGGAGGATCTGGAGTTGGCAGTCTGGGTGGAGACCTTGAGCAGGTTTGGTAACTTGTGATCCTGGTTCTTAGTGTCCTTGCTCATCTACAAGATGTGCCTGGAGCTGGACTGAGACGATGCGTAGGCCGCTAGAGTGCTGGCCGTAGGTAATGCCCATGGGTTGCCTTAGAGTTGTTCTGTAGGCTTTCTATACTGATTACCGCAGCATGGCCACTTGTGATCCATGATGCATCAGAGTTGTTTCCAGACATTTTCCTGCTTATGTCCACCGGTTACAGCCACAGGCAGGTGGCCAGGAGATACTTGATAAAAACGGGTTTACCTGATGGCAGCCCTGATCTGGTTCAGCTCTGGGCAGCAGCTAGTATCTTCTTGTGGGTCTTGTCACTAGGGAAGCGCTAGAAATCAAATTAAACTTGCAATAAAGCTTCCAGAGTTAGAGAGTCACTGTGAGCATGTGTGGGTGAAAGGTTAGATACAAAAATCAAGCTCTTTGTCAGGTTGGTGTGATTATTATGGTTTTCTTATTCCTTTTTCTTTAAGAATTCTGTTTGAATCTTTGAAGCCAAAAAAGTAAAAGCCATTTACTTTCAAAGATAAACAATTACTGGATTTGTATTTAGTGGCAAGAGAAACATAGCCAGTAAATTGCCTGTTTTCCTAAGGCCTTTAAGGTAGCTCTGCGGACAGTGGAATACATTATCCTCCCATTACATAAAAACCAAAGTGGTAAATATTTGTCGAAGTTGGAGAAGCAAATTGCTGATGTGCAAAGGGCCAGCAGAAATGGCTCTACCTGCTGCAGGTCTGTGCCAGCGCCCGCTGCTCTTTGTTTAGCTTATGCTCTGTTAGGAGCCCAGGGATGAAAGTAGCAAACAGAACTTAACAGCTCACTCTCCTTTAGCATCACTCAGTGTTTACCCGCACAAAGACTGCCTGCGCTGAAGCCTGAGAAAGGATGCTTGGAGACATTCATGTTTGTACGTGTGTCTGCCGAGCAGGAACACCGTCAAAATGTGCAGAGTGTGCTGTTTCCTGAGGGCTGCTGAGAGACTGCACACAGCAGTGAGGCCTCTGTGGGCAGGCTCAGTGTAGAGCTCACTGAGGGGCACCAGAGAGCAGTCAGCCAGCAAAACAGAAGGTGTCCCTTTTCCTGTGAGGAGTGAGCCAGGCACATAGCCATGGTCGTTAGTACCTATGTATAGCCACCCTGGGTTTGAAGATGGAGAATTTGCCTGGATAGTCAGAAGGAAGGCATAAATGAACTATGGGGTCATATTCCCTGGAAGCATGGCCTTGAGCAGATGTTCCTGAGTGCCTTTGACTTGAGGGTCACATTACAGGGCCTATGGTGGTGAGTTCACTCCCAGCATGGGTGCTGGCTATGCCCCTGCTCTCTGTGTGACCAGCTCACTAAGTGTCTCACCTCAGGGTGGAAAGGAAATCCAACCTACCTTCCAGAGTTCCGGAGACGGCAGGAGGTAATTGATGTTTCAGTCATAGGGGAGAAACAGGGATCCAGGCCAACATTAGCCCTGCCCTCCAAGATCTTGCATTCTACTCTGGGGCAGACAGACAGACAGACACATACCCACACTGAATAGCACACTGGTCAGCAGGTGGTAAGCATGTCTTGGGATGAGGTAGTGCTGAGGGATAATGAAGATGCTGCTGGCGAGTAAGTGGTCGTCAAAGACCTTTTGAAATGAGTGTGTTTCTGCTGAGCCCTGTGTGCAGAGAGGCTGAGTATGAAGGAAGGCCTTCCAGGGAGAGGAGCCAGGGTGCAGAGGTCCGGTGGGGGAGAGCTTCAGCTGTTTGAGGATGGGAAGAAGGCACTGAGGTGGAGGGAGAGAGGCGTGTAGAGCTGGAAGCACTTGGACTCCAGGGCTCAGAGGGCCAGGAGGAGGCACTCAGCTTTTGCTTGAGCGCCCTCTGGAGTCAGGCTTGGAAGGAAGCACCCTGAGGGCTTCCAGCAACAGTGGCTAGTGGCCTTGAACTAGGTGGGATTCTGGGGAAGGAGGGGGAAGGTGGTAACTGGGGGAAGGGAGCCAAGGGTTTTGGGATTGGACCTGGTGGGGTGATCAGTTTCAAGTACTATCTGGTGAGCCCGATGGATGGTTCCTGATTGACTGTGCATGAAGCTGGGTGGACCGGGAGGAGAGGGCCACAGCATCTAGCTTGGAGCAAATGTGTGAACAACTGGTGGCCCAGACAGCACTTTTCTAGGAGGGCCATTTCATCAGTGGGGGGGCAAACCATGGCCATTTGATGCCACTGAAAGCTGCAGACCAGTGCATGGTGCCTCAGGATGGTCTCTATCCAACTCCACTGCACCCCCTGCCTACCCAGAGCCGTGGGCTCATTGCTCAGGGGGCTGCATCTGAGGCAGCCCTTCACTGAGTAGAGCAGGGCAGGATAAGGCCAGGTTGGTTTTGGGCTCTATTTCTAGCCTTCAGTTTCTCTCATTTTTGGTTAATGTAGGCAGCTGTTGTGTGATGTTTTACTCTTTTGACTTTTTGAGGGACCCAGCTCTCCCCAAAAATCATACACAGAGGCTTATTCTTAGTTATGAATGCCTGGCCCTAGCTTGGCTTGTCTCTTGCCAGCTTTTCTTAAATAATCTTGACTACCTTTTGCCTCTGGGCTTTTATCTTTCTCTATTTCTGTATATCTTTCTTTACTTCTTTCTCCATGGCTTGCTGTGTAGCTGGCCCCTGGTGTCTTCCTCCCCCTCGTTTCTCCTATTTATTCTCTCTGCCTGGCAGCCCCGCCTATCCTTGCTCCTGCCTCGCTATTGGTCCTTCAGTTCTTTATTAGGACCATCAGGTGTTTTAGACAGGCAGAGTAACACAGCTTCACAGAGTTAAACAAATGCAGATAAACAAAAATCATACTCTTAAAATAATAAAATAATATTCCCCAGGAGACATAGATATTCTTAGTGCTCTTCAGAGACCAGAAGAAGTGATTTTCTCTCCTGTGGGTCTTTTTGGAGTAGTTGACATCTGGTCTAGAACAGGTTTGCTATGAGCTTTGATGGCTTGGAAGAGCTATCCATGTCTCAGGCAGCTGACCAGCCAGTGTCCAGTGCTCCCCTCTAGAAGCCAGAGCCACATAATAGCAATATGCCCCTAGTTGGGTTGTGTTGAGTGTTAGAGAAGGGTGTGTGTGTGTGTGTGTGTGTGTCTGTCTGTGTTCAGCATGTTTACTGAAGGTTTGGGTAGGCTTGGAGAAGATGACAATGTGAGAGAGACAAAGCAAGCACTAGCTAATTCACTCTTGCTCCAGATCTCATCAGAAAGGGCCGTTTTGAGCTACTGACATGTAGTGATCTGGCATATAGAAGACAATTCCCGTGTCTTGACTTGGCTTCCTTTTCACCTGCCACTTTGTACATCAATGTAACGTGAGAGCCTGCTTTGTTGGGGTTTCTGTCCTGCCCAGTTCCCACAGTTGGTAAATCCCAAAGAAAATTACACAGAGGTCTGCATTAGTTATAAACTGATTGGCCATTAGCTCAGGCTTCGTATTAGCTCTTATAATTTATATTAACCCATTATTCTTACCTATGTTAGCCACATGGCCTGGCACTTTTTTCAGCAGGGCAGGTCACATTTTCCTTCTTCCGTGTCTGGGCAGGACTGGAGAGTAATAGGCTTCTTCCTTCCCAGAATTCTCCTGTTCTCATTGCCCTGCCTCTACTTCCTGTCTGTTTGTCCCGCCTATACTTCCTGCCTGGCTACTGGCCAATCAATGTTTATTTAAAATATAATTGACAAAATACAGAATTGACAGAATGCACACCGCATCAAGAGCACAAGCAACACTCAGTTGCTGGTAAATAGTTGTTATGTGTACAGTCCGCCTGTACAGGACTGTCTGCTTGTACAGGTCACCTGTACTGTACTGCCTGTCTACCACGGGCTGGTTCGTGTGTCAGGCAAGGGGCTGGAGATTGAAACACACACACACACAGAGACACGGGTCATCTTTGAAACAAGAGTGTCCCCTTTATTGTGTTCCAGGGCAGCTTATATAGGGCTCTCCTTGACTAATGGCTATGTCCTAGCTCTTGGGACTTTTTCAGCTGCAAGCCTACCAGAAACCACTCCCCTGCCATCAGGAACTCATGAGGGTCTTATGCCCAGAGCAGCTGCAAGCACAGGAAAACAAGGTGTTTACTCTGGCAGGCAAGGGGTCACAGAAAATTCAAGGTCTGAGGGTCCGCAGTCCCCAACAGAATCCCTTGTTCCTTTCTCTCAGCAATATTGTCTAAATGCCCATCATTTGTCTGCCTCTAATAGTATTTGAGTTTGTTGGCCTCCTGCAGGCTGTGCTTCTGAGCCTCATGTCCTTATATTTTAGTGGCCTGTGACAGGTGTGTGTGGAACAGTCTAAGAAAGTGCCAGTGAAGTAATTGGAGTCACCGCTGTCAGTTTGTCTCCTGCTCGGTGTCTTTAGTGGTTACCAGTATTTCTGGCTTATCAGTTAACATAGACTGATTTGTGTTCCGGGGTGCCAGAGAAGAGGGTTTCCAGTGCATAGCATGAGAGGAGTTCCAGGAAAACAATCCTTTACATATATGGCACTGTGTTTCTTTTGGAGGTTCTGCAGATTGGGAGTTGTTGCCAGCTACAAGTCTCTTGTCCTCCCATGTATGTCCACAAGGTGGCGATCATTATCTTTTGGTCTGTAGCCTTGAATCAGGGAGATTTTAGTTATTTGATGTATTTTGTTGACATAGATTCATCATACACAATGATAGTTTCATAAAGATGTTTTCACATAAGTACCACTCCCCTTCTTTCCCTCTTATTCCATTCCTTTTCCAAGACAGTTTCACGTCTACTGTCACAATGCCGTATGTATATAAGTATGACTTTATGTATCTATGTGAGATCTAGAATCCACAAATAAAAGCAGATGGCAGTGTTTCCTCCCCACGAGTTGACTTGTATTGCTTAATATGACCCTCAGATGTTGATGGACTCAGTACAGATTCAGTAGTCTGGCTGTCATGAGCACTGCCATAACAAATGCAGGTGTGCAGTCTCTGAGGTGTACTGACATGGAGTCCTGGAGGTTGTCACCCTAGAGTGATTAGCTGGTCACACTGTGGTTCTAGTGTCAGTTTTCTTTGAGTGATTTCCAGAGTGACTGAACAAGTTACATTCTGGTGACGTGTGTGGGGTCCCCCCATACCACCACCAGCATCTGTTGTTATCTTAATGACAGCCACTCTGACTAGGATGAAGAACATCACTGTTATTTAGTTTGTATTTCCCTCATTACCAACGCTTTTGAACTTTGGTTCTCATGTTTATTGGCCAGTACTTAATCTTTTTGAGGACTATTTTACTAGCCCATTTGTTGGGTGGATTGCTTGGCATTTTGTACTCAGTCTGTTTAGATCTTCATATGTCATAGATGCCATTTCTCTGGCACATGTGTACCTTGCAAGGATTTCACTCAGTTTTTGTCTTTGCTGTGCAAACTTTACAGTTTTGTGCACTCTGACTGACCCAGGCCTATTCCCTGAGCTGCTAGAGTCCTGTTCAGAAAGTTTTTGCCTTTGTCTTCTTGCCTTTGCTTCCCCATGTTTTCCTCTAACAGTTTCTGAATTTCAGGTCCTATGTTAAGGTCTTTGATCCCTTTTGAATTGATTCCTGCTTCATTCTTTTCCATGTGAATTTTGGTTTCCCCAGCACTGTTTGTTGAAGAGGCTGCCTGGCTGCCTTTTCTTTGGCATACAT
Organism: Microtus ochrogaster; assembly: GCF_000317375.1. Classification (NCBI taxonomy): domain Eukaryota; kingdom Metazoa; phylum Chordata; class Mammalia; order Rodentia; family Cricetidae; genus Microtus; species Microtus ochrogaster. The sequence continues at coordinate 24,947,192 of NC_022017.1, read as the reverse complement.
TTTTGTCATCTTTATGAAAAATCCTGTGGCCACTGAGTTTGTTTCTGGATTTTCTCTTGTTTTCATTGACCTTTGTGGCAGCCTTGCACTTTTTATTACCACGGCTCTGTAGTGCATCCTGAAGTGAGGTATGCTGAGGTCTTTGGCATTGCTTTTCTTGTCCAGAATTGCTTTAGCCTTCTCTGGTCTTTCACATCTATATGCATGTTAGTATTGTTTTTCCTGTTTCTATAAAGAATTTGCAATTGTGATGGGGATTGCACTAACATTTAACATCTTCATTGTAGAGGCTTTTCATTTCTTTGGCTAAGTTTATTCAAATATATTTTCTTGTTCTGAAGGTATTGTGAATGGAGTTAATATTTTGATTTCTTTCTTAGATCTTCTTTATAGTATGCTTATTTATGGCATATGAGAAGGCTACTGATTTTTATAAGTTGGTTTTATACCATGATTTACTGAAAGTGTTCATCAGTTTTACGAGTTTCCTGATGGAGTCTATAGGGGCTCTTATATATAAGCCATGTGGTCTGCAAGTAAGGATAATTTGACTTTCCCCCTTTCGTAGCCATCTTATTTCTCTTGTCTTATTGTTCTTTAGTAAGGTTTTAAGCAGTATACTGCATGAGAGGAGCGAGGGGACACCTTGTCTTGCTCCTGGTCTAGTGGAAACTTAGTGAGTCTTTCTCCATTTTTCATGATGTTGGCTTTGTGTGTCATAAATACCCTTTATTATGCTGAGATATACTCCCTTGATTCCTAGTCTTTTCAGGGCATTTATCATAGAAGGTGCTGGACTTTGTCAAAGGTGTCTCCTGCATCTATTGCAATGACTATCGATTTCTGTCCCGGAATCTATTTATGTGATGTTTTATATTTATTGATATGTATGTGTTAAACCATCCCTGCATTGCTGAAATGAAACCAAACTGATCAGAATCAATGCTTGTTCTGGCTAATTTATGTCAACCTGACACAGGTTCGGAGAAGAGGGAACCGCAATTGAGAAAATGCCTTCATAAGGTTGGACTGTAGACAAGCCTGTATAGCATTTTCTTAATTAGTGATTGGTCGGGGGTGGGTTGGTGGTCCTGGATTCTATAAGAAAGCAGCCTGAGCAAGCCGTGGGGAACAAGCCAATAAGCAACACTCCACAATGGCCTCTGCATTAGCTTCAGTCTCCAGGTTCTCACCCTGTTTGAGTTCCTGTCCTTTATTCCTTCAGTGATGGACTATGGATGTGGAAGCATAAGCCAAATAAAACCCTTTCTTCCCCGGCTTGTGTTTGGTCATGGTGTTTTGTCATAGTGATAGTAACCCAGACTAAGCCTTCCTTTTTGTGTGTGTGCCCTTCATCTGGTTTTGATAGGAGGTAATATTTGATTTTGGAGTTAAAATGAGTTTGGAGGCATTCCTCTCTTCTATTTTATGGAATAATTTGAGTAATATTGCTGTCTTTAAAGGCCTGGTAGGATTCTATAGTGAATCCATCTGTGCCTGAATGTATTGTTTTGGTTGGGAGATTTTTAATTACTGTATCATTCTTGTTGCTCGTTACATATCTGTTTACATTCTTTATCTTATCTCAGTGTAACTTTGGTAGGTAACATGCCTTTAGAAAGTTGTCCGTTTATTTTAGATTTTCCTAGTTCGCTATTCTGTTTTGTATTTTAAAAAAAGTCTCTTTTAGGGCTGGAGAGATGGCTCAGAGGTTAAGAGCATTGCCTGCTCTTCCAAAGGTCCTGAGTTCAATTCCCAGCAACCACATGGTGGCTCACAA
>NC_022017.1:24943012-24943807 GCF_000317375.1 Microtus ochrogaster | reverse complement strand
TTCAAACACTCGTGAGCTGCCATGTGGATGCTGGGGATTGAATCCATGTTCTTGGAAGAGCAGAAAGTGCTCTTAATCACTGAGTCACCTATCCAGCCACTTCTTTTTCTTTTTCTTTTGAGACAGGGTTTTACTATGCAGCTCTGGCTGTCTTGATACTCATTCTGCAGACCAGGATGGCCTCAAACTAACAGAGAACTGCCTGCCTCTGCTTCTGAGTACTGGGATTAAAGATGTGGTTAACTGCCACCCGGGTTTATTTTGTATTTTTAAAAATGTTTTTAAATATGTGTGTATGTACATATGTATGCCTGCCCCAAGAGCAGAAATTCTGACTTCATGTTCATTCTCAAAGCTGCTTTACAAATTTTCTGTTTGTGTGTGTCTTCTTCTGGTGCTAGCAGGACGGCACTGGCTTCCTAGAGGAGTTTTGTAGCGTTCCTTCTTCCTCCTTTACTCAGTAGCAGGAGAAGTATGGGTGGAAGTTCTTTTTGAGAGGTCTGGTAGAGCTCAGCGGTGAATCCCCCTGACTTTGGGCTTTATCTGTAGTCCTGAGTCTTTCCCTCCTGCTTTGGTCTCACTGTTTATTAGAGATTCACGTAAGTTGTTTATATCTGCTGGGTGTGATTTTTGATAGGCCATATGTGCCTATAGCTACATTTTCTAATTTATTGGAAGAGAGGATTTCCAATGACCTGATGACCTAATGAGGTTCATTGGTGGGTGTCAATTTAATGACTCCTTTGTCATTTCTGATTTTACTAATTTGTGCCTCCTGACTCTCTTGGTTTGTTT
>NC_022017.1:24929081-24942650 GCF_000317375.1 Microtus ochrogaster | reverse complement strand
TCTTTATTATTTCTTTCTACTGTGTTTGGGTTTGTTCTTACTTTCCCAAGTTCTTTAAATTATTTTTTAATTTTGTATGTATGAGTCTTTTACCTGCATTCTTGTCTGACTACCATGTCCATGCCTGGGGCCCATGGAGGCCAGAGGGTCTATTGGCACTGGAGTTTCAAACACTCGTGAGCTGCCATGTGGATGCTGGGGATTGAATCCATGTTCTTGGAAGAGCAGAAAGTGCTCTTAATCACTGAGTCACCTATCCACCTATCCTTGTTTTTCTTTTTCTTTTGAGACAGGGCTTCTCTGTGTAACAGCTCTAGCTGGCCTGGAACTCTCAGAGATCACCTGCCTCTGCCTCTTAGTGTTGGGATTGAAGGCATGTGGTACCACTGCCTGGCAGCCACTTGTTTTTCTATGTTTTTAATATATATCATTAAGTTATTTATTTGTGATACCTGTAGTTTTTTTTAATAGCTAAAAAGTCCCCTTTGGAATTACTTTCACTGCAGCCCATATTCCATGTTAGGTTTCCATCTTTCAATTGTAGGAATTTAAAGATTGCTCTTCTGATTTTGGTGATAAGTATGTGTCAGTCTCCATGAATGCCAATGCTTTTTTCAGTTTCTCTTGCTGTTGATTTCTGCTCTGTATTCCATTGTAATCACATAGACTGTAAGAAATTATTTCAGTTTTCTTGATCCAGTCTATTTTCACATAGACAGTCTGTCTTACACTTGGTTTGTTTTATTGGTGAGGTCTTCACTGAGGTTTTTGTTTTTCTTTTTTCAATTTATTTTTTTCTTCAGTATTTGTTTTAGTGAATTCATCCTTCATTTGCCATATTGGCATTCTTATTTCATTCAGCAGTTGTTTGTATTGTTTTTGAATCCATTCGGGAATTCGTGTCCTCTCTGAGTTTGCCAACATTCTTAAAACCATTCCTTTTTAATTCTTTGATTTCTTCTTCTTTTTTTTATAATGTGCATTGGTGTTTTGCCATGTAAAATGGCACCATTCCCCGAGTGGCAGCAGCGGGCAGCAGGCCACAAGGAGCTGTGGTGGTAAAAGGCTGTGGTTCACGGGTCATTTGGGGCAGCAGATGCCAGGCAGGGAGCTGTGTGGTGGGTGAGACAGAGACATGAATAAGCACGCCATGTAGAGAAAGTGAGTATTTATTTAGTGAGTTATGGAGGGGAAAGGGAAAGGGGGGAGGGGGAGAAGGGAGAAGAGAGAGAGAGAGAGAGAGAGAGAGAGAGACAGAGATAGAGAGGAGGGGTGAAGGGGAGAAGTAGGGAGAAGGGAGCGTGGCAGAAGCTGCCTCTTAGGTAGAGAGACACAGAAAGGAAGGACTCACACACTGGAAGCAGAAGGAAGATCTGCTTGCCTCAGGACAGACCATTACATCATGGGTGTCAGGTCCCTGGAACTGGAGTTACAGACAGTTGTGAGCTGCCATGTGGGTGCCGGGAGTTGAACCCAGGTCCTCTTAACCTCTGAGCCACCTCTCCAGCCGATTCTTAGCTGAGGACTATTGTGGAATTAAGGAGTCTGTTGCCTTGATTTTCTGCATTGATTTGCACATCTGGGATTTGGTTGTTGCTTCGATTTTTTTTTTTTTTTTAAATTTCTTGATGGTGCTGGAGAGCAAACAGGGCCTCCCTGCTAAGCTGTGCGCCCAGTCCCAGGTTTCCCTTTAATCATCTTCATGCTTTCAGTTGGAGTTTGCAGGCAGGTCTGGGGGACTTGCTTATACTCCTGAGGGGCCACCGTCCCCATGTGCTGTTCAAGACTCTGACCAGACTGGTGTGTATGCAGTGCCTCAGTGCAGAGAATGAGGTTGCCCATGGTGTTGCTTTCTGCTTCGGACAGCAGGGGTCAGCCTTCCCTTAGGAGTTTTCTAGACTTAGCAAGGGAGTCACTTAGGAGTATTCGTCCCTGTTCCTGTTTCCCTCAGTTTGCTGAGTGGTCCTGCTTTCCCAAGACTCTGCTGTGGCCCCGCCCACACTGGGCTATGCTTGTGCTGGGTGTTTTCTTGTTACCATTGCTGTCTTAGTTGAGCACAATTGCAGGGTGTCCCATGGCTCTATGGTTCTCTGGGTCTCACTTGCTGAGTGAGGCTGCTCACAGGCCAGTGTCTGTAAGGCGGTCATATGACTCTATTTTGGGTCTCATCTCCCAGTGGGTGCAGGGTGAGCTGGAAAGTGATCATGTAGAATATTTTGGCAGAGTGATTAGTTTTTAGATTCTCTTGGAATCTGCTACCTCCTTGCCCTGGCAATAGGCGATGGTGTAGCTTACAGTGTTGTATGTTTCCAGTGTGTTTGCTCACAGGGGTTTTTGTTCCTTTTTCCTGGCCCCAGCAGGGGAAGGGTGCTGTCTTCTTTTCCTGCTGCAGTCCAGCACAGTCTGTTTACGTCAACCAGATTTTCAGTATTTCTGTGTGTATCTAATCCCCACAGTCTTCTGTGTACTGTGTTGCTCTCCTTCCCTGACTGTGAAGGCTCAGGTCCAGTGTTTCCCTCCAGATTCATAGGACATAAGAGAGTGCTGCCTGTCCTATTCTGCCGTCCCTGCTCCACCAGGAAAGAGTAGAGGAAAACAGGTTCTGAGCATGCTAGGCTGTCGTCACAGAACACTGCACTGGGCACACATGGACCCATATTGCTTTCCAAGATTGGGGGTGGGATGAGGGATTTTCTGGTGAGGCCCATCCTCTTGGTTGAAGACGTCACTTACAGTCTGTCCCCACATGGCTCTGCTTTTGTACATGTACAAAAGGAGAGAGAAACAGAGAAAGAGCTAGAAAGAGAGCAAGGATGGAGTGAGGAGAGTGCTGGGGTTACAGAGAGGGAGGAAGAGAGAGCAAGGAAAGAACTAGAGGTAGAGAGAGAGGGAAGAGGAGGGAAGGAAGAGAGAGCTAGAGTTAGTGATAGAGGGAAATGGGAGGGCGGAAAAGAAGGGGCGAGGGAGAATGGGAGGAGCTAGAATTAGGGAGGGGGAAGGAGAGAGAGCGAGAGCTAGGGTGTAATGGGGGAGAGGGGATAGAGAGATAAGAGGAAAGCAGGGATGCAAGGATGGAGGGAGGGAGGGGATGGAGGAGAAAAGTGGAGGAGGTATAGGAGAGTCAGAGAAAGGAGGGATGTAGGAATTGAAGGGAGAGAGAGAGGTGGGGAGGGAGGAGAGAGACAGGGACAGAGAAGAGAGGGAGCCCAGTTAGTGCTAGCAGGTACAAGTGAGTTACACATGGAGAGGCCAGCACTGTGCACACCTTTATGACTTCATCTGGCCCCAGCCTCCCCTTCATGGACTCTGTGTGTAAGTACTACAGTCACCGTGGGAGTTGGGCCTCACTGTGTGCACTTTGAAGGATGCACTTTACTACAGTTCTACTTCTGATTTCAGTGCTGTGCGATGCTACCCTGAGTCTCTTGTCATCCTAGATGTCAGTGGTATAAGTGATTGGCACCCCATGGTCCCCACAGTCCCTACATGAGAAAGAAAAGATCCGACAAACCACTAACAAAGAGGTAACTGGACCCTTAACAAGAGAGCACCATGACCCCGGGGAGCACCGTGACCCTGGGGAGCACCAGCAAGGACCCTCTCTTCATTCAAGAATAAGAATGAGAAGTCCTGCTGGGCGGTGGTGGCACACACCTTTAATCCCAGCACTCAGGAGGCAGATGCAGGCGAATCTCTGTGATTTGGAGGCCAGCCTGGTCTACACGAGCTAGTTTCAGAACAGCTAGGGCTATTACACAGAGAAACTGTGTCATGAAAAACCAAAAAGTGAGAAGTGCTCAATTGTATTGTTACAGAAACTGTAATTTTACAGAAGCCTTCTTGGGTGAGAGACCAGCTGCCAATCTTCTGTAAGAAAGTCACTCAAGGAGGTGGCCACTGGATATGTGGGGGCGGGGGGGGGTAGCTGTCTGCCCTAAGATGACCTGTTGTGTGTGATTTTAATGTTACATCAACTTTGAAAACAGAGTATTTCTCTCATGCACTGATTGCTCTTGTGGCATTTTGACACTGGTGAGCAGAGGGAGGAATGACGGAGAGTGGATGTGGGGGCCTCCTGTCCTCAGGCTCCCAGCATCAGGCATTTATTTCTAAGTAAAGAATGAGGACATCACGCCGACATGCTGCCATTTGTCTCTTTAAAAGAGTAGGAGGGCACGAAGTGTGCTTAGCCACACCTCCTCCCGAGAAGAGACAAGACACAGGTATTGCGGATGGCAGAGGGAGAGCAGTCACTGTGTGGGCCCTTTGGGAGCACTTCAATTCTCTAGCTTTGTATTGCAATGCAGCTTTTCAATTAGAATAATTAGGGAATCAAAAATAAAAGGAAACATTCCCAGTCCCCAGACTCTGTGGCAGGCCCTGACTATTCCCAGCCCTTCCCTCCTCCCTTCCCTTCCAGAACGTCAGTGAACAGCATTCCTGTTATTGGACTTTAAGTCATGATTCACAAGACCACTAAGCATGTCAAGTTCTTGATTAAGCATATAAATATAATATTGCTTCAGACAGATATGCAATTTTAGTAACAATTTTAAATAAATATGATTTTTAAAACATTGTACAGCCATTAAAAATGACAGCTATCGGAGCTGGAATGATGGCTCAGTAGTTCAGAGCACTGACTGTTCCTGCAGTGGACCTGGGCTCACTTCTCAGCACTTACATGGTGGTTCACAAACATCTGTAACTACAGGTCCTAGGGATCTGGCACCCTCTTCTGGTCTCCTTGGGCCTCTGTATTCACATAGTGTACATGAACTCACACAAGTAAACATATATACACATAAAAATTCCATTTTTCAAGTTCTTAAGTGGTGGTTATGGAGAAAGTGACAACATGGAAAGACTTATGACATAACATTAGCCAGGGGAAAAGGAAAATAGCAAATGCATCCCCCCCCCCCCAGTCCCTGGGAAAATACAGCAGGGGAGTGCTAAGACAGACAGACGGATGACTGCACAGGGTTCCTCACTAACCACTCCCTGAGGGGGCCTCATCTAACCTCTAGGAGCTGCAGGCGAGTACCACCGTCCGTTCTGTGGGTTACAGAACTGAGGCTCTAAGGGACTTTTAAGAAGCAGAGCATGCCGAGACCACCCCGTCAGTATGCAGCATTGTACAACTAGGACCTGTGCCCATGCTCAGTACCCACGCCACCCTGTCCCCCAAGATGCTAAGAGCCAGTGTGCAGGAACTGAAAGTTACTTGCTCTTCCCTTTGTGGTGGGCAGATGGCATCTTCCTGGAGCATTTCGATGCTCAGCCTGGTATGCCTCCATCTGTATTAGTTATTGTTCCCCCTGCTGTGACAGAATACCCAGGAAAGCAACCTATGGAAGGAAGGTTTCTTGAGAGCTCAGTCCGTCCTGGTTGTGGCACATGGTGGCAGTAAAATGAGGCAGCTGGACACTGCATCTATTAGGAAGCAGAGAACGATGCTGGTACTTAAATTGGCTTCCCCTTTCTTCCCTTTTTTATTCCATCTGGGGCCCCAGACCATGAGATGTGTTGCCCAAGTTCAGGATGGGTTTTAGTTAATCTCTGGGACCACCTTCATAGACACAGCCCGAGATGTGTCTCCTATGTGATTCCTCATCCAGGTAGCTCCGAAAATGAACCACTACAACCTCCTGTCCAGTTGGCACCTGCAACCCTGAGCTAGTTGCTGTGGTTCACATCTTAATTCTTGGGTAAAAATGGGGACTGAAGCCATACCTCTCTGATGCAGAGTCCCTGCATGTGCTACTCTGTCAGGCCCCCTCTTACTCAGGATTTGGGGCTCAGTGGGAAGAGTAAGTCTGGAATGTAGCTTGTTCACTTGATCTGTGTTGTTCATGGCCACTGTAACATTACCTAGTGTTCCCAAGTCCATTGTACCAATTGTAGCAATTCCAGTTTTTAGCTATTAAAAAGCCATAGTTGGGGCTTTTTTTTTTTTTTTTTGGATGGCTCAAAAGTTAAGAACACGTGCTGGTCTTCTAGAGGACTTGTGTTTGAATCCCAGTACCCATGTGGTGGCTCACCACTATCTGTAATTACAGTTCCAGGGGATCCAGCTCTCTTTTTCAGCTTCCTCAGGCATTGCCTGCATGTGGTACACAGGCATTCATGCAGGCAAAACATCCGTATACATAAAGTAAAAATAAATAACGCTTGGGAAGAAAAGGCATAGTTGAGAGTGGCTTCACACAGTGTGAGAGCAGGTTCTTGTCAGACTCCCTGAACATAACCACTGTAGCAGCTATGTGCTAGGCAGAGAGGCGTCTGGGTACTCAAGTGAGCTTGTTTTGCCAGATACTAGGGAGAACTAAGGCTTCTGTAAAAAGACTTTGGTGTCTGGTACTGTGTTGCAAGGCTGGCTGGCTAGAGGGGAGGAGGTGCTGGCTGGATGAGGGCTACGAGGTACTGTTGTTGGACACTCCCGGAAGAAGGCACAGGGTCACCCTGCTTCAACCACTATTCATATGTAAAGTAGCTGCATGCCCAGGCCTGACCTGTGCTGGAAGGTGATGTGCACACTGAGTGTGTTTCTTGAGGCTGGTGTTCATGGGTGAATTTCTTGTCTTATGAACGTGATGGCAGTGGCTGGAAAATAGGACAAGGCCATCCCCATGCGGAAGCTGCTTAGGAAAAGGGGGCGGTGGAGGTAGATGTCGCAGGGAACAGGGGAAGAAGTAGCCTGGTAGTTTAGAGCTGTGTGCAAGCATGGTGGTGTGCATGGAACCAGTCATTCCTAGTCTCAGGGTCACCCCACTGGTAGAGCAGCCCTTGAGACCAGGTGGTCTTAGTTGGCCAGTTTGTGTGAGTGCTGGTTCTGTGACAAAAGCCGCGGGCCAAGCGTTTGGTTCTGAGGGAGCAGGTGTGCCACAAAGAAACTACTGGAGGTGCAGAGGAGGTGCTGACTTTTTTCCAGCTCTGCCTCTGTAGCTCAGACCTTCTTACCACTGATGCCATGCTTTGCCCCAGTTCTCTAAGGACTTGGTGGAGATGGTCGTGGAGATCGGAAAGTCTCCCAAACTTGGACTTAGTTTTGGGGTTATCTAGGAGCCATGGAATATTTGTGGGTAGGGGAGGAGATGATCAGAACTGTGCTTGGGGGGGTTAACCAGGCTTTTGTCCCTTTGGGACAGTCCTGCTGGAAGACTGGAAGTAGCAGCATGAGGGTGGCACTTTGAAATACAGCAGCGAGTGAATTAGCTGGGCTCAGAACCGCAGCTGTTTGGAACTCCCTCTGTGCCATTTTTGGGTCTGGTGGAAGCTGCTCTCCCCGCCAATGCCTCCTCCTGCCTGCTTTCTCCCTGGCACCGGTCCTTTCTTCTCTGCACACCCTATGGTCACAGCAGGCTCAAGTATAATGAGGCTGTTTGGAGTTGGCTGGTGGCAGAGAGAACTTGGGAGCTGTTCATGAATCATGGGGATCACAAGCCCCAGATGGGATGCTGGCACTTGAGCCACACAGGCCCCAGGGCTCACACATGCTGACTACTTAGCCCTGGGGTCTCCTCAGCCCCAGTTCCCAGCTAACTCAAGGGGCCAGCTACTGGCTGTCGTTTTGGTGGCTGCCAGGCCTTTGTCTGGTTCTCTGGAATCATTTAGAAATGGATTTCAGGGACCGAGGAGGTGAGGAAATTGTGGCAGGCTCACTGTAATCTGAGGTGACTTTCAACTGGAGGTGTGGGCAAGCTGCTCCAACTTTGGGATGACTTTCCTGAACTTAATGACTTGTCAAATGTGGGGGTTGTTACTCCATTTCCTTTGACCCCTCCAAATCCTAGCTGGTCCGTTTGGAGATAACCCTGTGCTTTCTTTAATTTTTTTCCCCTTTAGATACTTACCTGTCATTTTCTGGTGAGTGTGGTTGTATGGTCTTGCACCTTACAGATTACTTCTTATGTCCAGGCTGCCCCTGGTAACACATGTGGCCTATTGTCCATTCCCTGTAGTCTTAGTGCAGGGCACTGGCTGTCATTGCTTCTGTCCTCACTCTAAGGCCCTTCCAGCACAGACCATTAACTGTACAGCAGAGCCCTGTCCTTTCTCCCATTTGTTCATGGTTATTTCCTGAATAAATGTCTATGGGATTAGTAAGACACGCACTTCCTTTGTGTGCCAGTTCTCTCAGAAGCTATTAAAACGCTCCTAGTTTTCTATGCTTGAAAACCATCTCCATTACCTAAAGCAAGTAGTAAAGTATAACAGCTACTTAGCAAAGCCATTCTGGTTCTCAATGTGTATGCAGCATTTAATTTATGGTTCTGTCATATGAGAATTTAAAGTTTCTTTGGTTAGTATGGCTGACTTTTTTTTCTGAGAGAGAAATCTTATTTTCATCTTCATTTTTTTCTTCATTTTCTTGGGGTAGAGGAAAATGCTTCTATTAAGAGTAGAAATCACTTCATTAAGTTATGGTATGCCATGGGCTCCCAGAAGGCTGGGTGTTAGGGATGTAGAGCGCTTCCTGAGGCGGGAAGACAGGTGCATTGTAAGTGACCTCTGCAGAGCCATGAAGGAAGAGACACGTCCAGGTACATGTCCAGTTCTGGGAACACAGTGAGGGTCTTGGCTGCAGGTTGTGACCTGTAGCGAGGATGGCTGCATATATGGTGTCTGTGCTGGGTGGCTACTATTACCAGGTGAGCTCCCATCCTCACCTGAGTTGAATGAACTTTACCTTGGCCCGAGCTGAGCCCCATCATGACTTGGGTTGAGCTCCACCTTGAGCGGGGACTGGAGCAGGTTAGGGGATACCTCGGGCCAGAATGAGATCTGAACATGTATGGGTTCTTGGGAAGGTGACGTGACTTGGGTGTCTGTGTAGAGAGGCCAGACGTGGGAACTGGTTTGAGGCCCTTAGCAGAGCCATGATGCTTTATACTCTGAGCAGCTTTTGCACACTTGGGAGATATTCTGTCTTCTTTCACCAACTGCTGGTGCTGCTCCTGCACCAGCTCTTTCTTCTGGAGTATTTACTTATCTTTGCTATGACCTTGCACCTCAGCTTCCACGCCTGGTTGCCCTTTGCCAGCCTCTCCCTCCTCCAATATTTGGTAGCACTGAAGATGGAACCAGGCAGGCACTCCACCAATGAGTTAACCCTCCAGCCCTTCTTTTATATCTTATTGGAGACAGCACCTCTCTTTGTTTCCTAGGTCAGTCCTGAACTTGAACCCTTGGACCTTAGCCTCACAAATGATTGGTTTATTTCAGAACCTTTGGTCTTTAAACTTAGCCAACACTGAACATACCAATAAGAAATACGTTAGTATTTGATTTTTTTTAGTGCTTACTGTAATCTGTGGTGGTGCAAAGTATTTTATATGCATTTCTACATCACTTCTTACTTCACTCGGTTTAAGATGGGAGACAGATGGGTAACAACCTGGGCCAAGTATTTAGATGTGTCAGAGGCTTCTGGGTGTGACCTTGCTTGAGTTCTGTAGCCTCAGAAGGAAAGAGACTCCTGTATCTTACTAAGGATGGCCTCTGAGGCTGCCCTGTGTCCTGTCCAGTTGGATGTGCCTTTGTAGCCTGTCTTCCTTCCATGATCTTGGTGTTTTTTACTTAATGGTGCTTCCTGTGGCATTGATACTTTTTGAAAATATGATTGTGAGTGCCTTTGCAATATGCTTAAAACAGCCCTTCTTCTGTTCACTGATAGACTGAAGTTCCTTAAGCCAGTCTGCTTACATGGAGACAAGTTGCTTCCAGTGTAGCTTGTGGTTACTGCCCTGCCAGGCACACTCTCAAATAGAGTCTGAGGCCTTCCCTGCTTCCTAGCGTGAGTCCTCAAGGGGACTTGCTGTTAAATGGAGGCTTGTTGCTGGTCACTCGCTTTCTTATGTGGTGGTGCTCGACCCTGCGGCTCCCTGGCGATCCTGGGGAGGTTGATAACAGCTGTTGACTCGTTGCTCTCTGCCCTTGCACCTCATCTCTGTCAGTGCTCTGAATTGAGGGTGCACAGCAATTTATCTGGACTCTGCTGCTTTGTCCCTTAGCGCTTGTGAGCCTTTCTCCATGTGACTTTGACGGAGGGTTTTCTGCACAGCATTTCCTGGACTCTTCAAAGGTCAGTAGGCAGTTTTAACAAGATTGCAGCCAACTCTCATTTGAATTAATTTATTTACTCTTCACTAATTGATTCATCCGTTTGCTCATTGACTTGTCCCCTCATTTATTTGGAAACATTTCTTAGGCTCCTGCCTGGATCAGGGTGCTGAGGATGGAGAGATGTTCTTGTGAGCTGGGAGCTGGCCCTGAAGCTGCTGTGTTGGGAGCCACTAGGGAGTCACCACAGAGTCCCCGCTGTGTGGGTGGCAGTACAGGAAGGCTCAGCCTTCTGAGGCTTCCATAGGCGATGGGGGAGGGAGAAAGTTCAGGGCCATAGGGATTGGTGCAGCCTGCAGAGTGCACACACCACTGTGAGTTCTAGGGATAGATCCTGAGGAGGGCTTTATGGATGGGAAGCTAGTTTGGATTTATCCTGCAAGTGGTGACCTTTCCCTGTTTACAGTTTCTTAACACTGCCTCCCTTTACTGGGGCATGGTGTCAAACCTGCCATTTTAGCACTTAAAGCTCAGACAGAAGGTTCACAAGTTTTGGGCTAGCCTGGGCTATAATAGTGGAATCCTGTTTCAAAAAACAAACAAAACACATTAAAATAGACCACCACCACTACAGACACTCCTACTTAGTCCTGGGACAGGCCAGGGACTTGGAGTTGGGGTCCTTGTCTTGCTCTTTGTCTGTTATGTTCTGGTGTTACAGAAGCCATTGTCCTGTACCTTGTGTTCTGCTCATCTTGTTTTTCTTGCCCAGTGCCTCTCTTGGCTGCTGCTCCTACTTGTCTTCATTCATTTTCTCCTCCCTCAGAGCTGCCTTCTGTTCACCCCACCCCCAGCTCTCTCTAGCTCCCCCTCTTTCTCCTGCTGTATGGCTCAGGAAGTGTCTAGGAGGGATTGGGGCCAGGGCACACCCCTTAGCCCTGCTTTCCAACTACTTGGTGATATCATCTGGTAGATAAGCTCTGTTCTGGGTGGGGTTTGCTCTCCCTTCATCTTAGTCAGATTGTGGTGTGAGAAATTCACAATCTCCCTGAATGTGGAGGGAGGGAGGCCATTGCTTTCCATTGAGACCAGGAGGCCTCTGAGGAGGACCCAAAGGAGAAATAGCTTCAAGACAAGCTGCTTGAGGACTGTGCCGAGTCAAAAGTGTCAGGCTTCTGTGGGTCCAGTGGTGCCAGGCCTTGGCTGTGAGCAACATTGGGGTGGGAGCATGTATAGGCTGTATAGAAGGAGTCAGAGAGAGCATGGCTCCTCGGTGTCTCTAGAATGGCATGTTCATGGGTGAGCTGAGGAAGAAGATGAGTTGATTAGAGTGGGTTTGGCAGGCATGGGGTCCTGGAGCTCTGGTAGGGCTCAAGTCAGCTGGTGAAGGGATGCTGGGCACATGGGAAAATTGTCTCTTTTCCACCTCAGAATCATGGGTAGAATCCGAACTCTAGAGTGACATGAAAGGACCGTCAGCACCAGGGCCAGCGCCCTATATCCTGGCCGAGCTACCTGCAGCCTTGTGCTGAGGACATGGTGCCTCTGGTAATAGTGATTGGTAAACGTGCCACTGAGTTGCTTCTTGTGCCTGCTTCTCGCTCCTGAGCTCAGCTTAGCTCTCGCAGTTCCCTGTGCAGTCGAAGGTCCCGGTGCTGTTTCCACAATTGGGTGCACTTGGGGATTTTGGCAGGGGCCCTCTCCTACCTGATGGCAAAGCCATCATTAGCACAAAAGGAGGGGATGGCATGGGGCAGCATGGTAATGAAGGCAGTCCTGCCCCAGGTAAGATGGTGCCTCCTATATATGTGCCATGTGGAATCCCATTTATTTATTTATATAATTTTTAATTCATTCTCTCATACATTACACCCCAACTACAGTTTCCCTCTCCTCACTTTCCCCAGTAATGTGGAATCTTCTAACCATGTTTAGGAAGGGCCTAGAAGCAGGGAGACTTGTTTTAACATTTTGTTAATTAACCCAGTAAATAAAAATACCACCATAATTTCATGTGAAATTGGCATAGGAACCATTCCAGGCAACTTGCAGTCTTCCTTTTGTATCCTGTCTGTGGAGCCTAGTATGTGTTTCACATGTGGGGCACATCTCTGGCCTGTGTTTTAGGTGGCATCTGTATTGGACAACACAGGACTGGAGTTGGGTGGGTCAAGTGTCTCCTTGCCCAGGTGACTGGGTTGGGCTTCCTCCTGAAGTGATGCTTAAGCTTTGGTTGGAATGCTGGGGAGTCAGCCCTGTGGTCATTTGGGGGCAGAGCAGACATGAGCGGAGCTCACTGTGCTGACAGACTTTATGAAGAAGTCAACCATGGCTGCTGTGCAGTGTGGGAAGGCTGTGCAGCTGTCAGGGTTGAACCACTTGATGAGGGTGTGGGGAGGTTTGCTATCAGGCTGGCTGTGGTGGAGGTTTTAACCGTTGTCAGGAAGAGGGCTGAGTTTCCTGAAAGTGCTGCTGACTTTTTCACGAAGGTAGGATGGTTTCTGAGGAGGGTGCTATGAGGTCAAGGGACTGTGGGGTAAGGGGTGGGCTGTGGAAGGCATTTGGAAGCATGGCAGCCCTGTGGGAGTCTCTCAGAGCTCTAGAGAAGGGACTTGCTATGGACTGGATGTGGGGAATTGGAGGAGGGTCCTTGAGAGTGACTGCCAGCCTGTGGCTGGATGGTGGCCAGTCAGTGTGGCTACTTAATGAAATGGCACTTGAGGAGTAGGTTTTGGGAGAAAAGATCACTTGGTTGTGGTCATATAAAGTTTGGGAAATCAGTGGGGCATCTGAGGTTCAATGGAGGAATAGATGGGGGGCGTGGTGGCTTGTCTACAGGGCAGGTACCCGGAGTTCCATCTTTTTCTGCACAGTACTCCTCTTGCCCTTGTGTTAACCTCCTTAGGTTAGTGCATAGTTCTGTGCTATAAAAATTAGTGGTACTCACGTCTTCCTTTAAAATAAGGTTTCTGTGTATGATGTGGGTCTTACTGAAGTCTGGGGTCTCAGGGACAGCCGTCCTTACAGAAGCTGAGCTGCTTTGTGGTTCCCAACTGTTCCTCTCCCTTTGCTGTTGGTTGCAGAGAGTGCTGGCCTCTTCATTGATAGGAATTATGTGAATCGCAGTGAATGGTTTTCAATAGAATGGCCCTCACATACATATTAACTACGTAATATGAGAAAATATTTTTCAAGCAGAAGTTCGTCTAGGCTGTGAGGCTGTCACTGTTCTTTGTACAATTAACAATAACCCTCCTCTCTCCGCATGATTAGATGCCCTTCTGCAAGCAAACATTTAATAACCACACAGAGCCACCGCTGCAGCTTATAGTGACACCCCCTATTGTTGTGCATTTGTTTTGTCCTCAAGTTTCCCTGCCAGACACTGCCTTCAGCATCCTGGTGCCTGCATTTCTGCTCTGGTGTCTGATTGTTTTCTTGGGATAATTGCTACATAGAAACTCGTTGCTTTAAAGGACACCCATTTTTTTTTTTTTTTTTTAG
>NC_022017.1:24910694-24928920 GCF_000317375.1 Microtus ochrogaster | reverse complement strand
GTGCGCCACCACCGCCCGGCTTAAATTGATTTTTATTGAGCTCTACATTTTTCTCTGCTCCCATCCCTGCCTCTCCCCTCCCCTTCAACCCTCTCCCAAGGTCTCCACGCTTCTAATTTACTCAGGAGATCTTGTATCCCATGTAGATTAGATCCATGTATGTCTCTCTTAGAGTCCTCATTGTTGTCTAGGTTTCCTGGGATTGTGATTTGTAGGCTGGTTTTCTTTGCTTTATGTTTAAAAACCATTTATGAGTGAGTACATATGATAATTGTCTTTCTGTGTCTGGGTTACCTCTCTCAAAATGATGTTTTCTAGCTCCATCCATTTGCCTGCAAATTTTCAAGATGTTGTTATTTTTTCTGCTGTATAGTACTCCATTGTGTAAATGTACCACATTTTCCTTATCCATTCTTTGGTCTAGGGGCATTTAGGTTGTTTCCAGGTTCTGGCTATGACAAACAATGCTGCTATGAACATAGTTGAACATATGTCCTTATGGCATGATTGAGCATCCTTTGGGTATATACCCAAAAGGGGTATTGCTGGGTCTTGAGGAAGGTTGTTTCCTAATTTTCTGAAAAATCACCACACTGATATCCAAAGGGGCTGTACCAGCTTGTACTTCCACCAGCAATGGAGGAGTGTTCCCTTTTTCCTGCATCCTCTCCAGCATAAGTTGTCATCAGTGTTTTTGATCTTGTCCATTACACCATTACAGGTGTAAGATGGAATCTCAGAGTTGTTTTGATTTGCATTTCTCTGATGACTAAGGATGTTGAACATTTATTTCCTTAAGTATCTTTCAGCCATTTTGATTCCTCTGTTGAGAGTTCTCCGTTTAGGTCTGTACTTCATTTTTTTAATTGGATTATTTGTTCTTTTGATGATCAATTTCTTGAGTTCTTTGTATATTTTAGAGATCATACCTCTGTCTGATGTGGGGTTGGTGAAAATCTTTTCCCATTCTGTAGACTGTTGTTTTGTCTTGTTGACCAAGGACACCCATATTTTAAGACTTTACCATGTCTTTTTGCTTACACAAATGTCTCCATTTGTCATTATTTTTCCCAATTGATTACTACTATTATTATTATTGCCATTATTATTTTTGAGGTCAGGTTTCTGTGTAGCCCAGGCTGGCCCTGAATACACACCCTTCCTGTGTCTTAGTTTGTTTTCCTGTTCCTGTGATAAAATCCCCTGACAAAGAGTATTTTAGGGAGAAAGCGTTTGTTTCAGCTCACATTTGAAGGATGGTATGTCATGGAGGGAAAGTCAAGACAGTAGGAGCTTGAAGTGCCTGGTCACATTGCATCCAAAATAGAAACAGAAGGAGGAATGCTAGCTTGTACTCAACTTGCAGTGTACATTTTCTATAGTAGGATCCCTGCCCAGGGAGTGGTCTCATCTGTAGGTAAGATTTTGCACATCTACTAATGTATTGAAGATAGTCTCCCTCAGACATCACCAAGTGGTTCCAGATTCTGTCAAGTTGACAGTTAACACCATTACATTCTGCCTCAGCCTCTTGGGTACTCAGATTGTAGTGCCTGGCTTGGACTGACCATTGAGCCACACTCTTGTCTCGTCTACTGTCTTGTTAGAGGGCATTCCCTGTAGAGCTCAGCTCTCATTAGCTGAAAAGTGAATGGATGCCTGAGAACCATGAGCAGTTGGACTACTGTGAGTGATCTCAGGACAAACCCCTGGAGTGGGGGTCCCTAGAACAGAGCTGTTCCAGTGTGGCTCAGCACACTAGGCATTTATCTCTCACAGTGACCCTGGAATGCCGTTACACCCGGTTAACATAGAGAGCAGGAGAGAGGAGTCAGACCCAACAGACCAGCTCAAGATTCCCCACTCTTGGGTACCACATACACAAGGGAAGAGTGACACCTCAGTTGTCACCTCTGTTTCACTGACTCTGCCTCCGGGGTCCTGTCTCTCTCCCTACTGTTCCTCTGTGTTCCACCCCACACCAAGGTGAGTAGTGACTGGAATGTGCCATCAGGAAGCCCAAAGGTTTGCTTTTAGCTTAGGTTGGTCCATTTTAAAAAGAGTTAGCTTCAGACCATACATTTACATAAATGCTTGGGTTGATTCCTGCTGCCTCTCAGCCACCCTTTCTGGAAGGAAAGGCTTGGCCCAAGTCCGACTCTGCCCTTTGAGAGCCACGGCCTGTTGTAGGTGTTGTTTTCTGCAGTGAGGTTAATGAGCACCCTTCACCTTGCAGAGTTGCTGGGAAGCTTAAGTGAGATCAATGTTGCTAACACACAGAGTGCTGGCCTGGTAAATCTGCTCATTGATTGTGAAGTCTGTACATTTTGATTTTTGAAAAATTAAAATGGTAATCAATGTCATCGTAGCACTGAAGCTGTGCAGTAATAAAGCACCCATGGTTATGGAGCTCCAGGAAGGCCCAGCAGACGGCCCGCCCTGCTCACTGATTTTTCTAGCTTGCTGGCTGCTCTATGCTGTGAATAGCTTGAAAACAGCTCCAGAATGTGCAGTCATTTCTGAGTTAGTTTCCTCAAGTTAGTAGGTGTGTGTTAGTAGCTGCCTTCCTGCAGCTTCCCTTGCTTAGAAGTTTTTAATACTTTGTAGCTGTCACACAGGCTCCCCAGCAGCTGCTGTCATGCGCAAGAGGTGGAGCTATCTCAGTTGCCCTTGCCATCTCTCCACATTGGCCTTCCTTGGAGGCTGCTTCTTCAGGATGTTCCTGGGAGAGGCTGTAGCAAGAGCCCGAAGCTTCTGGCTCTCACCCAAGGTGACTGGGTTGTTGGTTGAGAGCCTGGTTCAGAGTTATCACATGTTGAATCGCCACCTGTCACAGTGACAACCTCTTCCCATGGACAGGAGGCTGTGTAAACCAGCTATGGGGCCTTGTTAGCTGTGGAGAGGGAGCCTGGGTATCCCCTATGTTCATCTGATTCCAGAGTAGAACTCAGGGCTGCCATGTGCAGGATGGTTCCTGGCTCATGGTTAGCATCTAGTTGTTGAATAAATAAGTGAAAACATGAATCCAGTTCCAGCTTCCATTTTTTAATTTTTTATTTTAAAGATAGATTAGCTCACTGTAAAATCTGTCTTTCTTCCTTTTTCTTTCTTCCTTTTTCTTTTTCATTTGCCAGAAAGCTGTCAACAGAGACTCTTGCCTCTGTTGGGGTGTAGAGTTGATTGACATGGTTCTTTGTGCCTGGAAAGCAAATTATGTTAAAATGTTCTTCACAGTCTATTTATAAGTTTCACAGTTCAGCAGTACCACTTGGTTATAATCTGTGTCCTACAGTGTTCCTGGTGCGCAGGCTGCTGTCTCGCAGGTGAGTGCAGCATGGATGCTAGTGAGCACAGCCTCAGGACAGACCTGTGCAGGGCATGACCTTTTCACTATGAGTGAATGTTGTGCTCAAGTGTGAGCACTTCGCTTACCTTGCCCATCCTTAAGATGCTGTGAATCCTCAGTTCCTTGCTCATGGGATATAATTTGTGTATGTGTGTGTCCACATGCAGGCACACCTGTGTGGAGGCTGGAGGTGAACCTCAGGTGTTATTTCTCAGGAGACAGGGTCTCTTATTAACATGGTTCTTTCCAAGTAAGTTAGGCTGGCTGGGCGGTGAGTACCAGGGATTTATTTGCCTGTCTCTAGTTCCCCAATGCTGGAATTATAAGTCAGTGAGTGCCACCATGCCCTCCCCTTTACACAGCGTTGGGAGTTGAACTTAGGTTCTCAGGCTTGCAAGGTAAGTACTTTACTGATGGAGCTATTTTTCCAGCTCTTTTTTTTTTTTTTTTAAAGAAAGGGTCTTTGTAGCCCAAGCTGTTCTGAAAGTCATTATGTAATAGGTAAGCCTGCATTGACCCAAACTTGAGCCTTGCCTGCCTCATCCTTCTCAGTCTGGGATTCTAGGTGTGTGTCCCTGTGCCCAGCTTTAGACCCATATTTTCAATATATACCAAATGAATCTTGGTAAGTGATACTTTGAACCATAGAGGTCTGGCTGCTAATAAGGACAGCTAGTCATTACAGGAGATGCCCTGCCCAGATGGTGTGGGTGTCTCTTCTATTTGCACACACTCCTTGGGTTGCTTGATCATTGAGTGGGTTCTTTTGGGGGTGAGAACTTGACTATTTTCTCTCATAGAGGTACCTAGAATGGCTGGTAGTTTCTATTGAGGAACAGTGAGGTTTCTTTCAGAGTTTCTTGCCCCGATTTCAAGGAAGGGAAGACAAAGCTATAAGAAAGCTGGAAGCTGTTTGCGAATTGGAGGGTTCACACTTGAATCACACAAGGACATGACACCCCATGGCCCTGGACCCACACACACCCTCCTTCTTGTGCTTTCCCCAGAAGAGTTTCTGTGCCTTTCCCACTTGGGGCCTTCTGTTGGTCACTTAAGGCATTTGGAAGTCTGGTGACAAGGGGTTTTTGGGACGCTTTGTGTCTTGTAGCAGCAGAGGCCTTGTGGCCAGTTCCCCATTGATTCAGCGTGGACTCTCCCTCAGACTAATAACATATGTAAATCTGTGGGAGTTAAGATGAGAGACTGGGACATGTCTGAAGAAAGACAATGGAGTAGAAGTGGAGGCAGGAAGACATTTTTATTTCTTAAGTGTTTATTGTGTTCTTAGGTGCTCTTGTTCTGGCTGATGGTCTCTGGGCTTTAAGTGGCTCCTGCATTTTAATCTCTAACCCATGGTTGTTCCTTGAGTCTACATTCCTTTGGCCTTGAGCCTCTGTGGATAGTGTTTTCCTGCCTGTCTCTCTTGGCTGAGACTGTACCACATAAGTCTGTTGTCTCAGCTCCTGCCTTATGAGCCTTTGTTAGGCCTTGTCTCTGAGTTCAAAGTGAAGTGCAAACTCCTTACCCCAGGGCAGGAGGCCAGACCTCCCTTCCTCTGACCTTAATATAGCCTTTGGCTCATTTTTGGGCGCTCTTTAGTCCTCAGCTCCTCTCTAGCCGTGTGGGCTCTATATTTGAATGGGCTGTACATACACAAACACATGCACACATCCCCCTCACTTAGAGTGCGTTTCCCATGTGTTAAGCTTGTCCTGAGGGCTTCATATATCTTTTTTTCCTGCTTGATGCAGCTTCCCTGTCTCAGACAAGGAGCTTGAGACCTTGATGTTGTAAGCAGACTCCCAGGTTACAGGACCAGGGTTAGCATCTTACCAGCAGTGATCCCCAGCCTTGAGCCTCTTTGTTTTTACCTATGTTTCTGGACTCTTCTGCTGTGCTGGCTAATAACCGTCAGTTTTCAGGACCTAGGATCACTGAGGAGATAAGCTTCCAGCATACCTGTGAGCACATTCCTATGATAAGTTTTTGTTTCTTCCTAATTTTTTTTATTAATTTTTTAAACCTACACTATAGTTTGATTGCAGCTTCCCTCTTTCCCCAGCCACTCTCAGATCTTTAGGTTACTTGAGGTAGGAAGACTTTTTTTTCTAATTGTGGGAGGCACCATTCCCTGGGCCGAGGTCCTGGACTGTGTAAGTGTAGGAAGCAAGTTGAGCACAAGCATTCATTGTGATCCGTTTCTTGATTGTGGGTACAGTGTGACCAACTGACTCAAGCTTCTGCCACCAGGCCTGCCACCAAGCTGGACTCTAACCTCAAACTGGGAGCCAAATAAACCTTCCCCCCCTCGTAAGTGTCTGTCCCAGTGTTCCATCACAAGAAAAATAACTGAGATGTTGACATTGTCACGCTCATGCCTCCTCTCCCTGGCATCTAATAATTAATCAACGAGTTAATTAATTTTGGCCTTCTCCCATCCCAGCAAGTCGTTTGTGCTGTCATGTCGCACACGCTCATAGGTGCATACGGCCTGGCTTGTGAGCCCCCAAGGGTACTGCTGTTTCTTACATCCCACTGTCCCTGGTGCACAGACAGCGTCACAGTGAACTTCCTGTGTGGAATCTCACCTTCCTGGTGCTGAAGATTTGGGGAGGACTACCTCGTTGTAGCTCCACTGTTCTCTGTAGGCTATGAAGTCAACTCTGGTTTTACCGCTGAGACACAAGTCTTAACAGACTTACCAGCATGGAGTGGATCTGTCTACTTAACATTGCTGCCAAATTAATGCTGCATCTGGAAGGCCAGAGGAAGGCCACTTAAGAGAATCTCCCTGCATAATTTATGAAACACTGAGTCATAAAATAAGCATTTACAATGGCCTGTTTGCCCAAGGTAGAAAGTGGTAATTCAGCCATTATTCATTGAGATGGGGCAGTGGTGTTCTATGTCTCCCAAAGGTCTCCTGGCTTGTGGTGTCCTCAGTAGGTTTCTGAGGTCATCCTAGCCCTAGCCTCTCTTTCTAAAACGGTCTCTTTTCCTCTTTGAAGACCAGAGCTTTGGAGTTGAGTGTTACGTGACAGGTTTTTCGGAGAACCAAGTATGTTAGTGTTTTTGGACAGTGGAAATGTTATGAAAAAAGCAAACCAACAAAGCAAACCCCATACCAGGCAGATCCAGAGAATGCGTGAACTGAGCGGGAGGCACAAAGGAAAATTAGGCAGACTCTTATCCCTGGTGCTGCCGGTTGGTGGAGAGGCAGGCAGTGCAGCTGCCAGTGAGAATGCAGGTCTGGGGAGAGCCAACAGGCACTGGGGCTGAGCATGGAGTTAGGGTGTCAGGAGTGCTTCCTCAGAGGCAGGAATGTGTGTGGATGCTTTAGAGGCACTTAGGGCCCCAGAGTTGTGGGCAACTTCTTTGTGAAGGACCTTGGTTACCAGCTCCAAGATGCTCATCTCTTGTCGCTCCTGTTTGTTCCCAGCTGCTGACAATTAGCTCCAGTCCCCAAGACTGCAGGGCCACATTCTCCCTGGTTGACAGCAGTTGTTCTACCTGGGAGGAGTAGGGTTCCTTGAGTCTCCAAAGGGCTATGGACAGCTCTATGTGTCTTCTCACTCTGGGCTCAAGTTTGAAGCTGAAGGCCTAGTCTGAGGCAGAGGGTAGAAGCTAGGGGATGGTGGAGACTCCCAGTGCCTGTCAAAGCCTTGCCAGGACACCGTGTTTGTCATCACCACCTTCTTTCTGCTACCCGGTGGCCCCTAGCCAAGACCAATATCAGCAGATGAGAATGCATAATCTTTTTATAGTGAGGCCTGTCCTTCACGACAGGGATGAGGCTGCCACCTGGCCTGTCTAAAAGACTGTAATCTCTAAGTGATAATTTCCAGGAAGTTCATTTTGGTGTAGTGGGAAAGGTGAGCCAGGTAGTAAGTGCTGAGAATGGAGCAGTGTGTGGTATAGGAGGAGACACTGAGTGGTCTCTGGTGAGAGTCAATAGGATTTGGAAGCTGTTACATGGGGAACTGCATGGTCAGTAGAGAGTTCATACTTTTGGGTTTAGCATCCAAGTAGATGTCATGGAAGAGGGCATGAGAGGTGGGACAGATTGGGCATGCTCAAGGCATTTAGTGCTGGACATTTGGATTTGCGGGAGCATAAGATATTCTAGTGGGTACTGTGTATACTGACATCCCTCCCAATCTGACCTGACACTTGCAGGACTCTGGCCTGGAGGGTCAGTGCTGGACATTGCTCCAGGCTCTCACTTGATGGGCAGTAACTCTCTGGAAGGACTTTATTTTGCCACTACTTTGTTTAATAGTTGAGAGAACTGAAGCTCATAAAGGTCAAGAACCTTGCCCCAAGGTCACCCAGGAGTTGTGCCTGCATCTAACCCCCCCCCCTCCAGTCTTGAAGTGCATGTCCCTTCAGTGGGTGGCATCACTTCTCAAACAGGCCCACTCCCAGTGTCCTTCAGTTCAGGATTATGAATGCTAGATAATGAAATTTTGTTTTGTGCAGTGTTTTTGTGTAGTTTCTAAAGGGGAGTTTACACCCAAGGTCTGATTGAAAAAGTAATTAGTATTCAGATTAGGGCTTTCCAAACAATTCCCTGATATTTGAGCATCAACAGAGGAACAAAGCACACTGTCTGTGGTCTCTGATTTACAGCTGCCTGTGCCCAATGGCTCTGGACAGAAGGCTATAAATAAAATTAAAATAAATGGAAACAATGCACCTATAAATTGTGTAGCAGGAACCTCCAATTGCCTTTTAGAGGAAATCCCCAATAAAATGCTGTTTGGCAATCCATTTGAGGGAGAAGGGGCCGTCCATCATCCTGGCAAAGTCAGTGAAGTGAAGGACAGGCTAACGGGATGGAATATTTTAAGTATGAAAATTAGCTGATTCCACGGAAACTCACTCCTTGGTGTTAGCTGTGTTGGAAGGTACTCTTTTTCTTTTTTCTCTTGTTATTAGTGCTATTTTTTTCCCCAGGTGAAATAAAGCTGTCAGTTGAAACTGTAGATTTTATTTTTATTTCAGAGTAAAATCCTGAGCTTTTGGTTGTAGAAAGTGGTGGTGGCCTAGAGGGCTTGGGTTTGGGCAGAAGGTGCATTCTGATGCAGCTTGTGTAAATGAGCTGTGCCTCATGGTGGCACCAGAGACCAGCGATAGAGATGGGTAGGCGGTAAGATGATGGAGTGAGGTATGATGGTAGAGGAGTCTCCTTGTTTGCCTTAGAGCTTGTATGTTTGGGGCTAGAGTGCTGGCTCAGTGATTAAGAGCACTTGTTCTTGCAGAAGACCTGAGTTTGGTTCCCAGCACTTTTATTGGGAGACTCTCAACCCATAACTCCAGGTACAAGATCTGCCTCCCCCTTCTGGCCTCTGTGGGCACTGCACTCACATGCTCAATTCATACTCAGACATATGTGTATATATAACTAAAAAAAGAAAGAAAAAAGAAATCTTGTGTTCTTACTTTTTATGATTTATGGAAAAAGATACATTCTCCTAAAATGTTCTGAATTTTAATAAAACGTTTTAATACCTTATGGAAAGATTGACTTGAGGAAGATGTGTTCATCATGACTGCTGCGGTAGATGAGAGCGATTTTGTTAAGTGAGATCTAAAGTAATCAGAAAGCTTTTTCACTGGATGGAGACTTTGACAAGCTAACATGTTACTTCTTCTTTCCTTAGCTCCCAGTAGATCCTGTGTGGTATGATACAGGAAGGAATGGGGCAGAGGCAAAGAATGGAAGATGACTGTTTGTTTAAATGGGGCCTGAGGAGAACAAAGCCTCATGTGATTTGAGATCTTCTCACACAGGGTGGGCCCTGCTGCTCGCTGGCATGTGCTGGTTGGGAAGTCTAGCCTCCATGCCATTTGGAGCTGTCTGGTTAATAGAAGATAATCTGCTTTACGGCCTGGTTTATACATGTGATGAGTAGGCTCTGATCTGCATTTTTTCAGATTAAAGCATAATTGTGACTCTTAACTCGGCCATGCTCATGGAACATGTTCGCATTGATGGCCACAAGTCAGGTTCTATCTTAAAGCACTTGACTTGTTGGTTAGTAGCCTCTCAGGAGGACCAGTCATGGGACAACCTGAAGTTGAGTCAAGGCGCTCACTGGCCTTACAAGGTTGGAAAGTAGAGCACAACATCTTTCTACTTTGTCTCAGGCATAGCTGTGCTGTATTACCTGTCCAAGCCAGAAAGGACTGGAGAGGTGAAGGGGCCCACATCAGTGAACAAGGCTGTGCTGAAATCTGGGCAGACTGACAAGGAGGGAGAGGTGGTGGTGGGGATCTAAGCTCTGGTGGGTGGAGCCATCAGGGAAGGGTGTAGTAGTGGGGTGGAGGTGTAAGAGTTTAGTGTAGGAGCAGCTGCCTCTAGCCTGTTGGTTCCTGACCATCCCTTTTCATGGGTAAGCCAGGGGACAAGGATTTCCAGCAGGGAAGCTGGGTCTTCATCTCCTTCCATCTGACCCCTGGGTAGGTTCAGCCCCAGCAAAGACAACAGACACAAAGCTCACATCTAGATTAAGGAGCATGAGCACAGACTGCTGACCAAATAACGGAGAGACCCGAGGGTATGAGGAAATGACAGAGTAAATGGCACAGGACTGTGACATTGCAAGGTGGGAATCAGGATGTTTGACTCTCATCCCACAGAGGAGACCTTTGTGCTAGTGTGTGAGTCCAGTGGGGAGATCTCAGCACTTGGAGCAATAAATAAAAAATGTGCATTGAAGAAGGGAAGAACCCAAGATACTGTGACCCCAAAGCCTACACTGCCCAGTGCAATGAGACACTCCTTCAGCTTTTGAGTTCTGTTTTATATTTTAAAAAACATTTTAAAAAATTAGTATACACATACATGCATATGAGTATGCTCTGTGGTGTGTGTGTGTGTGTGCGCACACACACACACAGACAGGTATAGATCAGAGTAGGTTCTCTCTTCCCACCACTCAGACCTGGGGATTGAACTTAGGTTGTTGGACTCCTTTGCCCGCTGAGCTGTCTGGCTGACCCTCAGCTTTGATTTCTGCCCAGAAGGGAAAGTGAAAATGCAGAGAAGGGCTAGCCACATGGGCGCCTGTGTTTGCTCCTTCTCACTAACCTAGAGCACTGAAGGAATCGTGTGGCTGATCTGGGGACAGGGAAAAGAGATTTTTAAGGAAGACACTATTACAATAATCAAATGCCTAAAGCGGGAAAATCAGGGCTCCCCAGTGACTGGAACTCAGCAAAGGGTTGTGTTTGTAGTAATTGCCTCTAGTACATCCCCTAAGAGACCTGCCTTTGAGTCTTAAGGAAGTATCACTTGCAGACACCCCCATCTAGCCCATGTGTACTTCTGACAATCCCTGTAAGCAAGTGTCCTAGGACATTGTCTTTCTGTTTTCTGTAAACAGCACATAGGCCTTGCAGATGGTGTATGAGCACAAAGGTAACTAGCTCTGACTTCACTGGCTTGGGAGACAGAACTTGACTTTGAACACTTAGAAAGACTGCCTTAGGGGGAATAAACAGGAACATCTTAGAGCCTGTGCAGTGCAGGCACCAGGGAGCTATTTCTCCTCTTAGACTTCCCTGGCAGAAGGGGCTACAAGTAGAAAGTGTTTTCTCTTACAAGTCAGTGTCCCCTTGTGCTGCTGAGTCTTTGTCAAGTTGATACCAACTACAGTCACCTGGTAAGAGGAACCCTCAATTTAGGAATTATCTTCATCACATTTTCCTGTAGCAAGTATATGGAACATTTTCTTGATTAATGATTGACGTAGGAGGGCCCAGGTACTGGGTTGTACAAGGAAGGAGGCTGAACAAGCCATTGGGAGCAAACAGTGTTCCTCTGGGATTTCTGTTTATGCTCCTGCTTGAGTTCCTGCTCTGACTTCCTTAATGGTGAACTGTGATCAGGACGTGCAAGGCAAATAAACCCTTTCCTCCCCAAGTTGTTTTTGGCACAGTGACAGCAGGCCACCTAGGAAACCCAAGGAGAACTTTCTCCTAAAGCTAGTTAGCAAAACTGTAGAAATAACAACGCAAGATGGCAAGGAAAACAAAGAGAAAAGATTAAGGAAACACAACACGGCCAAAGAAAGGTCATGCATGTTCTAGTTACATATCCCAAAGAAATAGAGGCCTACACGAAAGATTCAATTGTTTTATGGGAGTGGAGTGAACAGGGAACAAGAATTCACAAACAGCCGACATAGAAAACAAGGCAGGAACAAAGTGAGCCATTTGACAGAAGGACAGAAGTCAGAAGCAAACTGAAATTCTGTAGCTAAAGAATATGACTGAACTAAAAAGTGCACCAGAACCTTCAGCAGTAGACTCTTCCTAGCAGAAGGAAGAGCCAGCAAACTCGGAGACAGGTCAGGAGAAAAAGAATGGCCAGTGAAGCCGGTACTAGGGTTCAGGGGGCTGCTAAGTGAACCGGTCTACACACAGAGGAATTCCAGAAGGAGAAGAGCCACAGAGGCAGAACTTCGTTTAAAGAAATGCTCACTGAAAACTTCCAGGCTGAGGAGAGACACCGAAACTCAAGCCCATTGGACTTCATCACATCATTAAAATCCAGAGGAGTTTGAAAGCAGAAGCAAAAAGAACAGAGCTTTATAAGACTCACTAGAAGATTCTCAACAGAAACCCTGACCTGAGACGGGATTATATATTCAAAATACCCAGTGAGAAATCAAGCTGCTAGCCCAGGCTACTCCACCCTGACAAAGTTGTCTTTCAGAGATGGAGGTCAAACCAGGGTTTTCTCAGACAAAGGAAAGCAGAGGAAGTTATCACCCCTGGGCCTGCTTTTAAAACAAATGCTACAGGGAGTTCCCCTTAAGTCAGTAATGTGAGCATAGAGGGAGGCTAGCTCACTGGTGAAGTTCACGTTCAGATCCAGATAAACTCCCTGTGGTATAGATTGCCTTTAAGCCTAGTGGAACACTAAAAGACAAAGTGATCGAAGGGTCTAAAGGACCCGAAAGGAATTATGGGACTCAGCGTCTTCCCCTTACTAACATCAGCTCACTGGCCATGAGGTGAATTGCTTACATTAAGAAACATGATCTCAGCCTGGCATGGTAGTGCATGCCTTTAATCCTAGCACCTGGGAGGTAGAGACAGGCAGATCTCTGAGTTTGAGAATAGTTTTGTCTTCATAGAGAATTCCAGGACAGCCAGGACTGTTACATGGAGAAACCCTGTTTTGAAAGAAAACTGATTTTTAAGAATCGTGATCTCAAGTAAACAGATGAATTTTGTATTTTAAGGAAAGAGAGAAGAAAATAAACTAAGTTCAAAGACTAGGAAGAAATAGAATATACACTTGGAAAAGCAATAGCCAAACTAAGATATATGTATATATATATATATATATATATATATATATATATATGAAAAAAATTAACACATTTTGGCTAGACTGATTAGGTTGAGGAGGGGAATGCAAATAAAATTATAAATTAAGAGGAATCATTAGAGCTTAGACCACACATACCAGGGATGACGTGAGACCACAGTGAATAGGTAGACATTAGATAATAAGAGGAGGGGTCGATTCCTAGAATATACAGCTTCCATGGAGCATAGGAAGTAGGATAAGTAAACGAGCAGTGAGATGGAGAGTTACTCAGTAGTCACAGACTCCCAGCAAACAGCCCCAGACTAGGTGACTATACTAGTGAGTTCTCCCCTTCCTAAATTCCTCTAAAAAATGTAAGTGAGGGGAGCAGTTCTACTCCTGTGTTAGAAGATACAACCTGATGAAAATTCCAGAGAAGAGCACTACGAGACAGGAAAACTGCTGGCAGCATTCCTGATGAACACTGATGTACACATATCCTCGGAGTCCTGAGAAACTGCATTCAGCAGTACAGTGACAATATCTAACCCCATGATTAGCATACACATGTCATCAAGTGTGGTAAGTTTCAGTAGTAGAATGAGGGGAAAATTAGCACAGGACCACCTCAATAGATGCTGAAAAAGTCAGTGTCTTTGCATAATAGATAACTCACTTAATTAGGTATAGAAGTGCACATTAATTTAGCAAGGGGCTGTACAGGACAAGACCACTGTTAGCCCCATATGTGATGATAAAAAAGAAAAGCCTTTCCTCTAGACAGTGATTCTCAACCTGTGGGTTGTGACCCCTTTGCAAATTGAGTGGCCCTTTCATAGGGGAGGAGGTCATATATCAGATATTCTTCACCTTTTTAAAAAAAATTTTTTATTGAGAAAAAGAAAAAAAAGTTTCTGCCTCCTCCCAGCCTCCCATTTCCCTCTCCCTCCTCCCACCCTTCTCCCCCTCCCCCCACTCCTCTCCCCCCTCCCTCTCCAGTCCAAAGAGCAGTCAGGGTTCCCTGCCCTGTGGAAAGTCCAAGGTCCTCCCCCCTCCGTCCATGTCTAGGAAGGTGAACATCCAAACTGGCTAGGTTCCCACAAAGCCAGAACATGAAGTAGGATCAAAACCCCGTGCCATTGTCCTTGGCTTTATTCTTCACCTTTGAGCCATTTCTTAAGTTCTCTTGGCTTTCTCTTCCTTGCTTAGAACACTGTCTACTGAGGTGTGGTGACTAATGGGCCCAGCCCATTCTGTTACTTCTCACCAGGATGAGCTGAAAACGCCAGTTTCTCTGTGCTTCATCATCCTCTCAGGTCAGATGGGAATAGCGGTACCACAGCTGGTTAGATAAGTTAAAGAGTAGGTAGTGTGTTAGTGGCTAGTTAGTTAGTGGTTAGTTGTGTATGAGCAGTTGTGCTGCTCACTGGCTGGTTGAGTTGGGAACAGGAGGTGTGTCAGTGGCAATGTCCTTCGTTAGTCATACCAAATAGTCAGGGTCTGAGATGCTGCTGATGTCGCTGACTGGTTGGACTCCTAGCAGCCTCCCACTGCAGGAAGTCCTCAGAGTGACTCTTACCAGTGCTGTGCTCGGTATATGTAGGGCTTTAGCTCTTTCTGTGGCTGTGGGTGTAACTGGACGTTCTCATCATGAGGATGGAGCTGGGTGTGGTGACGCACACCTTTACTCCCAACACATGGAAGGTAGAGGCATCTGTCAGTTAGAGGCTAGCCTGGTCTACTGAGGGAGTAGGCACAATATGGCTGCCCCATGGTGTTTTCTAAGCTACTTAACTTGAGTGTTGAGTGACGAGGACACTGTTGACTTTCTTCTCCCCTCTCTGAAGTTCTGGGCTACAAGACCTAGCCTTGCACATGTTAGGCAAGCAGTTTGCCCCAGAGCTATGTCCCCAGTCCTGTGTTTTATGTGAGTGTGTATATATGTATGTGTGTACGTATGTACTTATGTATATGTGTTTGAGTTTGTATGTATGTATTCTTCTCTCATATATTACATCCTGGCGAGTTTTCTTCTCCCTCGTTTCTCTCAGGCCTGCTCCCCACCTCCCATCTCCCCGTGTTTTACAGTGTCACTGTGAGGCTGCTTTATGTACTCTCCCTCTGCTGTGACTGAGCTGCCCAGGCTGCCTGGTATCTGCACACTGGAGTACAGTGTGGCCCCAGGATGCCTTCGGTGAAACAAGCTGCTGTTGGAATCGCTTGTTCTGTGCTTGGCCCCTAGGGACTTTTGGGATGCTCTGAGAGGAGGGCTGTAGGGTCCATTATCTGTTTTGAGGTGATTAGGCAGACAGGGCTGTGTTACCTCCTGCTTCTCCGGGATGACAAAGGTCAAGTTTCTTTCCTATTAATGACAGTGAGTTGCATCTGTGAAGCTAATTCCCCCGTGAATGGACACGAACAAGCAGCAGTGAATTACATCCTATGTTCTCACATGATCTGCAAGGGCAGCTGCTTTCAACTGATCACACAACAGATGCCAGTGCCATACTGTGGTGGGGCTGGAACGCATTTGGGAGGGCGTCAAGAAGTCTCAGGCCAGATGCATGTGGTGTTCAGTGAGACATGATTCCATAATCTCTCTTTGGCCTGTCACTTGCAAAGGAGAAGAGTCTTGAGCTAGGTGGAGGGCAGGATGTGGTGGGTGTGGGGGCTGGACTCTTATTTGTGCTTCTGGGCCCTCTGAGGAAGGGTCCCGCTGAGAATCGTCTCCTTTCTGCAGCTCACAGTCATAGGACCTCCCACAGCTGTGCTTCCTGGGTATGCTGACTGCCTGCAGACCCGGAGTGCTCACCCACTTGCTGCTGCTCCCCCTCCTCTCTGGTTTGGAGAAGTGTGTGTGCACAGCTGTAGTGAGGTGACTGCTGGAGTCTGCCTGGCCCCTTCCCCTTTGTGTGTGCACCTGCATGGCTTCATAAACACCTCCTCTGTACCAGGGAACAGAGCCACAGGACTAAGGCCTGAGATGGAGGCGGGATGGGCAAATTGTAAAGGTGGTTGGATCTGAGAAGTGGGAGAGCTGATGGCTGGTTGGGGTAGACAGTCCAGGCATAAAGTCCAGGTGGGATGCACAGGCCGAAGCTTCTAGGTAGTTTCTAAACAGGGTTGGCTTGAGTTGGGTCTTCCATGTGGGCCCCTGTAGGGTCTGTAGCCAGTCCCATGCGTGAGTGTGACAGTCTCTGCACCCCCACAGGTACTGCAGCAGCGGATGGGCAGAACTGCATGCTGGACTGTGGGCTGGAATGTATTCTGAGCTTGTGGCTCTGGCTTGACTCTTGAATGGAAAATGACAGGAGCATTTTGGGGAGAAATGATCACAACAAGCCTTGTCCAGGTGTTATCCAGGGGTTCCTCCTGTGGCCCGGTCTTAAGTTCTTGTTGCTTCTGTTCCAGAACTCCAGAGAAGTCCGCTCTGTCTGGTTGGCAGCCTAGGGCACTGTCTGCAGGCCTAGTCACCTGTGTCAGGAGAGTTACTGTGTTGAGAGGAGGGCCATCATTAATTTGCTGATTAGTGAAGAAAAGACCCAAACAGTGGGATATTGAGGTTTTTAATCAATTGTTTCCAGATAAATACCCAACTTTCTCTCATCTCAGCTGATTAGATCCCATCTTCATGTTGCCGACTGACAGATGTCTGCGCTCAGGCTCAGGCTTGTGTCTGACTGAGTCTCAGTCATGTACATGTATTCTGAATAAGCCTTTTGTTCCATTGAGAAGATTAAGGGCAGTATTTGGTTGGGAAAATTTTAATGAAGCACCTAACAGGGCTATTATTCATTTTTGAAACAAGTTGCTCTGGTTACCATAGAGACATTAAACCTTTTATTAAATGTTTTCCTTTCAGCCTTGAGTAAGTTTTTGGGAAATGCTGGTGGGGGAGCTGCAGATCCACGGACTCGACATCTGGAAGGGATTTCTGGCTCTGCTGAGTTAAATCATTCAGGGAATTTATGTTATAGGAACATAAAGCTTATAAATCTAGTTTATCATATCTATCATTTAATTGTTCATGCAAGCCAGCTCTTCATGTAGCGATTTACAGTAATCTCAGTGAAATAACAGTTTTGTGTCACAAATGAATAATGCATGCAAAGAAATTGTTGAGCTCCTTAAAATCATTATGCTCAAAATATTAGGCTCTTATTTGAAAGTGATAGAATGATGATCATGTCGACGTGGCAGGCCGGGGACTTCAGAGTGGGTCGTCGTCATTGAGTTGGGCTTCAGCTCTCAGGGAGGAAGTGGCGCAGAGGCATCTCCAGGATGACCTAGTGTCTTGCCGCAGTTCCTGCCTGCAGCAGCCAGCTGGGAGCTGGCAATAGCGTAGGGCCTCTGGGAAGACTGGGTGTTGGCTCAGGGGAAGAAATTCAGTGTTTAAAGGAAGAGAGGCTTCTTAGAATCCATCTGTCTGGGACAAGAAGCGGGTGCTATGTTGCCATTAGTGCTGTTGCCAGGCAAAATCTGAGGAGTTTGCCACTGAGGGTCTTCTGCTGGGCGCCTTGCTCTTGCCTTTCCTGTTATGTCTTTCCCGGCAGCACACATATGCCTCACGTAAGCATTGCTGCTAGACACTGAGGTGAACGGCAGCCTCTGCTGTAATGTTCCGTGGGGAAGGTGCTTCTTGTTAGCTGCGACTGCCCATTTGCGTGTGTGCTTATCACTGGGCGTTGGCAGCTTCCTTGTCAGAGCACTAGATCTTTGCGTGGCTGCACTAAGAAATGTAGATAATATAGTTCCTTGGGCCCTAGGGGGCCCTGATGTGAGCAGGGAGGCAGCTCCTCAGGAAGCTTAGTTTTCCAGAACGAGAGTGTCATCAGTCATCGTCGGAAGGTCTGTGCCTCCTTTACCTTCCTTCATGCCTTAAAAAATATCTGCGTTATGAAAAATTTCAAAGACACACAAAGGTCAGGAGAAGGTGCAGTGAAGCCAGGACGCTTGTCCCCAACACCCAGCAGCCGTCAGGTTGCTGCTGCAGTCCACTCATCCCCCTTTTCCCTTTTCTTTCCTTTGCTGGAGTATTTCAAAGCAAATCCCAGACATCATGTCGTTTCACCTTCCTGTACTTCAGTATGCATTAAAACATTTTCTGTGCCTCCTGCTATTTTCAGAACACGGTGCTATCAGGAGCCCCTCAGACAGGCCTCCTTCAGTGGGGACTTGTGGGGACGCAGCATGCCAGGCCTGGCCCTTCAAGGCTTCCTGCCTTCCTTTCAGTCAGGAACACACGACCTCTAGCTGATTGGGACTGGGGCTAAGGACTCAGGTTGAAAAAGACCTTTCAGAAGGGATCACCCTCAGTGTCTGAGGCCCCACCTAAGCGGCCTGATGACCTCGGGGCATCTACTGTGTTCTGAGGCTTTAGTTTGAAGTAGAGGCATTGCTTGGGAGCTCAGGAAGCTGACCTGCCTGGGGTATCCTCAGTCCTGCAGTCTCATCACAGGTCCTGGGTGGGGGACTGACTGGGTGTCTTGTGTCTTGTTTCCCCTGCCATGACTGTTTTAATTTTCTTCATGTCTTCTACCTCTCACTCCCTCCCA
>NC_022017.1:24886324-24910394 GCF_000317375.1 Microtus ochrogaster | reverse complement strand
CCCCTTGATCTCAGGCTGTCCTCCCTACCACGTGCACACTCCCCTTGATCTCTGGCTGTCCTCCCTACCATGTGCAGACTCCCCTTGATCTCAGGTTATTCTTGCCAAGTTTTAGAGTTTTTTATTATAAGGTACACACATTCACTTTGTTCTGGTGCCTACCAGGCACTGTGGTTAACTAGAGACAACTGCCTCCCACATTCCTAGGAGAGAAAATAGCATTTGTAGTGAAAAAGTTTCAGTTCCTAGTTGACATTTGTAAAGAAAACATCTAAAAAGCATGTTCATGGTCAGTTCTGAGATACTTTGGGAAACAGTTTAAATTCTGCAAGGTGGGGTGGAGAATGCACGTTAGTGTGTGCTTACTCACAGGTGTGGATGTCTGTACAGAAAACAACAATGGGAGCCTCCCTAGGTACCTCCTCAGTGGCAGGCCTTCTTCCTGGGTGGCAGTCTTGTTCTAGAGAGCTTATTTGTTATTTGAAGGATGGCTTTGTCATTGTGGGCTTTGCTCATTAGAAGTGGCTAGATACATTTCCTGTTTTCAGGGCCTCTAACATTTTCACTCCCCAGACAGAGCAGAGGAGGGGTGTGGCAGGAACTCTTGAAGTATCCCCATGGAGATGAGGGTCTGCCCCACCCTGCAGGTGTAGTCTCAGGTTGGCCACTTTCCGTCAGGGACCCTGAGAACCGAGGGATGCTGTTGTGGAGAGGCAGTGCTTGTGTAGCTAGCTGGAGTTGACTCTAGGCCCATAAATTGGCCTGTGACTAACTGCAGTGGCATTTAAAGCAGGCTGCCTGTGAATTTTAAGTGATGCCTCATTGAGACAGTTGCTTCAGAGCAGGCCATGGGATCTTAGAGCTGAGGGGCAACCTGGGGTCAGGGTAGCTAACCACTGATTTGCAGGCTCTCTGCAGTACTGCAGACAGCAGGCCAAGATGGGCTCTTTGCTAGATATTTATCACTTCTCTCCCTGTGACAAGGGCTTTTGGTTACCATAGCTAGAGCTGTAAGATGATGTTTATGCTATTTCTCTATATTACTTTTTTATTATATACTATTTCTGCTGCAAATAGTCATAAATATGCTTACAGTTTTGACTGCATTATGACACGTTGCTGTAAGTAGTCTCACGTACACTTTGGGTTGCAAGGCTGAGCAATTCATATTCTTCTTACGGCATTTCTCCTGGTGTGTGTTAGTTCCTGGTAACAGTGTCTGATTCTTTTTTTCTGAACCGATGGACTTTCCCCATGTGACTTCCTAAATCCCATAATGCTGAGTTGTGGAAGAGACCTTGTGTGGACCCTCTTTGCACCTCATTCTGTGTGAGCCTTCTTAGGGTGCTGTCTGCAGGTCTTAAGTTGCCCTCCCAGCATCTGCTCACACTGCTTATCTTAACGTCGCAGGTGTGCCAGGGTAGATGTGAAATGGGAAACTCTCTTCCATTATGGACTCTGCCCTGTGGCCTGGGCCTGGCTGCTTAAGCCGATGCCTGTTTCCATGGGGCAATGGCAGATGGTGCTGTCAGTTACTATACCACCCAACGTTGGTGGTAACCTGCCCCTGACATCTGCCAACAGACTCCTCTGGGCATGTTTCTGTGGGTCAGCATTTCTCTGATATTCTAGACTGAGCAGTAGAGGCAGTAGGCCTGCCCCTTTCATGCCAGGTTCGGTGGCCTCACATCTCATTACTTTCTGGGATACTGCCTGGTGCTGATTAAGACATGGTCACTGACATCTTTGTTAGGGAACAGCTACCCCAGGTCATTTGTCCACCTTGCCTTTCTCTCACCTAAAAGGATTGTCAAGAGATCCTGGGTAGTGGGCAGTAGCCCGCTCTGCTCCTCAGGACCACTGTTCTCTTGGATTCCTAACACCTGTGGTTATCTGCTTAAGACCAATACACACCGATAGCTGAATTGTACACTTTAAATTGGTGTTATGCAAGTTACATAGCAATGAAAGAGTTTAAAGTGTGTGCCTGTTGGCTCTTGCCATGGGCTGTGTCTGTAGGAGGTTTGTCTGTCACACGGGAGGGATGGTATTAGATGGTAAGCTCAGGGGTGGAAGGCTGGTGACAGTTTCAGTGTGTTGCCACCCGATGCCAGACCTGGGGTGGGTATCTCTTATGGGCTTCTCTAGTGTCCCTGTGTTGGTCCTAGAGTTTTTCTGTTGCCCCAACTGTTTGTATGTGAAGGCTGTCTCACTTAGGCTGAGTTCTAGCCAGCACAGGAGGACGGCCCTAAACTGGCTGCTTTGCCCATGAGGCAAAATGAGTCTTCTTCCATGGATT
Organism: Microtus ochrogaster; assembly: GCF_000317375.1. Classification (NCBI taxonomy): domain Eukaryota; kingdom Metazoa; phylum Chordata; class Mammalia; order Rodentia; family Cricetidae; genus Microtus; species Microtus ochrogaster. The sequence goes on along the minus strand of NC_022017.1, from coordinate 24,908,095 downwards.
TGGATGTGAGTAGAGTAGAACATTGATCAGAAGTCCACAGCTCAGAGGGGGCATGATAGCAGCTGGGGAGGAGACACAAGTAAGCTCAGATGTCTCAGAGTGTGTTGCTATTGGCTGGGGAGAGAAGGGAGTCAGGTGGGAGGAGGTCATTGCTTAGCACAGAGCAGTCTCTGGTTTTAGGCCCTTCCTTTGTGCATGATATCAAGTTATAGAAATGGATACTTGAAATAGACAGTGCTAACAAGCTGACAGGAACTTCCCAGAGTCCCTCATTTTGCATATTCAGTGTTGGATGTGCAGGAGAGCCTTGCTCTGTTGGGCTGGCCTTGTCTCACTGTGTCGGGCTCCATGGGTGCAGCACCCCCCTCTCCACAGGCCAAGGGCATAATCAAGGGCCAGATGTGCTTCCTGTACATTGTCCTTCGCTGTTTGCAGAAATAATGTGGGTGCTGTGTGGGCTGGCATTTCTGGCTGGCCTGGCCTGCCCAAAATGAGGAGGAGGTAGAAAGACAAGGGTGCCGAGGCCCTTTGGAGGCTCCATTTTCTTGCAGGGTCCTCAGGGAAAGACAGCTCTGCTTCTGCTGGCCCAGGGCCCAGGCAGCTGCTTCTGCATATCTTTGGCTTGGTTCTTTTGAGGTGATGCTAAGTTCTCACTACTCATTTTCTTGAGGCTTAGCAGGTTTTTTTGCCCAGGTGTGCTGGAGAGCTAAGTGGGAGCCAGAGCCAAGGAGTCGGTTAACTTAGTCTCCTGACTCAGAGATAAAGACACTCCCCTCAAGAGGGCCATGGATTCCAGACCAGAAGTGCTCCCCCAGCTCATTGTCTGCTCTTCGGGCAGTGTTTCTCAATCTGTGTGCCCTCTGAAGTCCTTTCCTCTTATTCTGAATCCTTGAAAAGCTTTCTTCTAGCTATCTGTGACATGTCTTCTGGGTGTCCCCCACCCTCTGAATGTCCCTGCCATGGTTCCGTTCTCTTTTATAACATCTACTAAAGTGAATCTCTCGACTTTTCTTTAGAAATCTCTGTTTATTCTGAGCCAACGTTTTCCCACTCTTGAGCTTTGCTCCTCAGCACCCTCAGTGCTTCTGACCTCTGCCTCTCCTGACTCGCTCCATCTGAAATGAACCCATTTCAGTGTAGAGATCATGGACTTGGGTTGAGAGTTGGTGTAGAGTCCTTTCCTCATCTGTACAGTGGGATGCGAACTGTCCTGCAGGGTGCCATGTCATCACTGGGATGATGCCTGCCATTGGCACCATGCCATGGCCGTGTTCACCATGTTAGACTTTCCACCATTGGGACAGAGATACTCTAGAAAACAACTTAGGGAAGTAGTTGTATGTGTTCATGGTTGACTCTGTTGCATTGAGTCTGCGAACAACATGGCGGTTGAAGCCTGTGGTTATTGGGAAGCAGAGCGGACAGGCAGCCAGAGCAAGGCATGTATTTTCGTTCTCCAGCATGCACCCCTAGTGACCTACTTCTTCTGTTCAGAAATGCCACCATGTGATGACCCTTTCACTAGAGTGATCCGCTGATTAGGGCAACACCTGTCACTTCCCAAGGCTCACCAGCTGCCAGCACACACACCCCCTGCATATGAATCTGCAGGGACTTTGCATATCCAGCTGTGTTAGTAGAGGCTCAGGCCTTCCTTCTCTCCATAGATTCTGTTTTGTAGTAGCCTAGGTTACAAATCCTCCTGTCTCAGCCTCCCGGATGCTGGGATTAAAGGCGTGTGCTAGCACACCTAGCACTGGCAGTCTTCTTGGCCGACTGCTTAGATTTAAGTGTTACTAGTATTTAGGAAAAGCCTGATGGCCTTTGTCAACCATTCCCATGCTTATTCTAGTGACAGCCAACCTGGCCCTGTTCTTTCACAGTGCCTGTGTTGGCCTATTGTTCTTCCTGCTTTCCCACGCTCCTGCCTTTGTTCAGAGTTCTTCTCTGTGTCAACCTGGATTGACTTCCAGTCAGTACCCTCAGCTTTTTTCTCCCTGTTCATTCCCTGTCCTCCAAGGAGGGGAGTCACACTGAGATCCGATCTTTCTCTGCAACTTTCATAGTCACCTTTTGCTTCCAGAAGAGAGCTTAGCTTCCTACTGAGCCCTGCCGAACTACAGTCCTGTCCATACTTTTGTTCTGTGCAGTGGGAACCTGCTGGTCTGGACTGTCCTTGTTCTCTGCAGATTCCTGTGAATATTAACTATTAAGGTTGTGTTTAGATAATAGAAGGCTCTTAGGACACCGTGACAAGAGGGACACAAGAGCAGGAGTTAGCATCTGATTCCTTCCCCCATTTTCCATGGTCCCAGTGTCACAAGGAAGCCTTATTCTTGTGCCAGCTACAGTACCCTGTTGATGCCTCCACACAGGCTGAGCACTGACCCAAGTGCTTCAGTTTCTGGTTACCTCTTGTCCTGACATGATCACGCACCATACCTCCTTGTTGACTTTGAATAGTGTGTCACTTGGTTACTTACCTACCTACAGGTGTGAATAGTAACCTTCCTAGGGTGGGGGCTCCTTGGCATACCTGGAGCCCTGTGGTGGTTTGAATGAAATTGGCTCTTGATGTGGGAGGTCCTTATGTGTATGTGTTGCTTTTATTGGTTGATGAATAAAGATGTTTCAGGCAATGGTTTAGCAGAGTAATGCCAGGTGGGAAATCTGAACAGAGAGAGAGAGAGAGAGAGAGAGAGAGAGAGAGAGAGAGAGAGAGAGAGAGAAGGTGGAGTCAGAGAGACACCATGTAGCCACAGTCTTGTGGCAATATAAGACTAATAGAAATGGGTTAATTTAATAGTTAGAGCTAACCAGTAAGAAGCCTAAGACATCGACTAAACAATTATAACTGATAATAAGCCTCAGAGTGGTTATTTCATAAGCAGCTGTGGGAACTATCAAGCAGACCCGGTATGTAAAGAGAAACCAGTCCAGTGGAACCAGGTGAGATCTTCTGTTTACAGGCTCCCATAGGGTGATAGGGAATGGTATTTTTAGGAGGGGTGGCTTTGTTTCAGGAAGTGTGTCACTGGGGGCAGACTTTTAAGTTTTCAAATGCTGAGCAAGGCCCAGTGTCACTCTCTCTTCCTGCTGTCTACTGATTTTGATGTAGAGCTATTAGCTCCTTCCCCAGAACCATGTCTACCTTCATGCCTCCATACTTCCTGCCGTGACAGTAATGGACTAAGCCTTTGAACCTGTAAGCCAGCCCCAATTAAATGTTTTCCTTTATAAAAGTTGCTGTCCTTATGGTGTCTCTTTATAATAACAGAAACCCTAACTAAGATAAGCCCCGATTTCTTACCTGTTTCATCAGCCCACATCCTCATGGGACTTGTGAGCAGGGTACACATAGGCTTGGAAGCAGGTCACCTAGTACTTGTACAAATGGAAGTGAGCAGAAAGCCCAGGGCTCCAGAGAGAAAGGAATGTTCACTTCAGCATGGGGGAAGAGGAGGCCTAAGGCCCCTGAGAGGACGGTGTGCTCACTTCAGCACTGCTTCCAGTAGGATCATTGTGGGGTCCACAGGATGACTTTCTGGGCTCAGGAGTAGACCTCTGGGTGGGAACCTGGGACAGACCGTTTTAGATAGATGTATGCTGATGCTGTCCTGAGCCAGAGTCTGTCCAGTGATTTATGGACTGGTGGGTGGGGACTCTGGCCAGTTCCTGGCTGCTTCAGCTGTCTCACTGCCACCCGAGCTGGCTCTCAGAGCATCACAGGTGACATCGATTGCAGAGAATGAAGGAATATGTTGCTCTGCCTTTGTAATGATATTGAGTACTTATCTGAAGTTAATTGGGCTTTTCATCGACAAGGTTGTCTCTGGTCTTCAAGTGTAACCAGCTTCCTGCTGGTGGACTCTTCAGGCACATGTGACATCCAGGGATGTGCTCCTGGTCTTTCGGCTACAGAAAGAAAGCAGTCAGAGGGAATCCCTCTAGAGTGCTTGGGCACACCTCTGTCCTCCCACAGTTGTCTAGGGCTCTGGACTGAGGGCCTTCTGCAGATGGTGGTGTTAGGATGCTCAAATGCATGGGCGCTGGAGTGAACAGGTATGGATGGGCTAGAGTCCTGACTCTCTGCACCAACAGGATGTAAGCAGTGTTTAGGAGCCTGTATCCTGCCTTGTGTATGATGGCATCAGTACAAGGGAGTGACCAGCCACCAGGAACTGTTGTCAGCAGGTGGTCCACCTCAGTGGGGTGAGACTAAGTATAGCTCTCTGTTCTTGCCCTCCTCCCCCTCCCTACATACACAAATATTATAATACAGGATATTGTGTGCTGAAATTCTAGGAGGCTCAGGGTCTGTCTTCAATGGCTCTTACTGGAAAGCACAAATGGGAGTCTCAAGCTCCTAATTTGTTTGTAAGGATTTAGAATTTTAGCATGAAATAGCAGTAGCCTTTCCTTTAATTAAATGCTATGCAGCATTGGCTGTGAGATCAATGTATTGAAGGGAAAACCAGTGTAATTAGACCTTGTGAAGTGACTAACAGGTGATTAGGGCTCTTGCAGTCTGGGAAGAGGAAGCTGGTTCACAAGGCGCCCATTAGTTGTACTTTGCTTTTCCCTACTGTGGTCTTTGGAAGGCTCTCAGTTCTCCTTCATCATCTCGGGTGTGTTTTCAGATATCCCTTAAGTAGCAGCTTTCATTTAGGACCTTTACGATAAAGAACACCCCTTCAAAATAGAAGTTTCACCTATATAGATCTCTAGGTCAGGCCAAATGGGAGGCCTGGAGGTCACAGTATCAAATAGAAAAACTCTGATTCTGCATTATAATATTTGCATGTGTGTATGTGGAATAGAGGGAGGGGAGATGGGGGAGGAGAGAGGGAGGAGAAGAACTGAGCGAGAAACATCTCTTTTCTAAATGTGTAAGCAGTGTTGTGATGGGTATTAAGTGCTTGTTTGTACTGTGCATGATTTCAGAGTCCTAGGAACAAAGCTTATTGTCCGGGAGTGGGACAATTTTAGATGAACTGGTATGCAGGTTAGAGGAGCCTTCCACAGAGATCCACTTAGTGTCACCTCTACCTGCCTTCCACTTGGTGAAGGGTGGAGTGGTCCTTGAGCTCCTCTTGGAACTCTGTACTGGTTGCTCATCTTGTGGCTAGTCACATCCAGATTCAGATGGCTCTGCCCCCTGTGCAGGGGAAGCCCTCCTGTCAGGAACAAAAGCTGCTTGCCAAAGCCTGGCCTCTTGTACTCTCTATTGCAAAGCTTCCATCTTCCAGATCCACCTTCCTGAGAAGGTGGTGTGGTTTGAGGGCTAGATCACATGCCAGAGAATCTTCAGTTTCTCTAGTGTGTGCAGAGCTGTGCAGCCACTGAGGTCAATCTCCGAACATCTTCACCACTTCCCCAAGGGACTATGTACTCCTTTGTCTTTCCCCACTTTCCCACCTCTTCTTCCCTCAGCTAGGCAGCCACTGCTGGTCTGAATTTGCCTATTGTGAACATTTTTATGAAGGGAACCATAAGTAGATGACCTTTGCAGACTGGCTTCTTTCACCCAGCACATTGTTTCCAAGGTTTATCCACCTTGCCAAATGCAAACTTAATATTCCATTGTACAATGGTTTGAATGTATCTTCCAAAGGTCCCTGTGTTAAATACTTGGTTCCCTCAGCCTGTGGTACTTTTGGGGGAGGGTGTCACCAAACAATTAAGAGATGGTACCTACTGGATCTCATGGTCAGTGGAAGTTATGCCCTCCAAGAGAATGTGAGGATTCCAGCTCTTTCCTTTTCCTCTTTCTCAGCCTGGCTGTGAGGTGAACAATTCTGTCATGACCTGCTGCGTTGTTACAGGGTCCAAAGTGACAAGGCCAACAAACCATGACCTGAAATTGTTAGCTTAAGCCATGGTGACCTTTTTCTCTAAGGAGCTGATCATCTTGGTGGTTGCCACAGTGGAAAGGTGACCCATGTGGTATGCAGGCTGCAGTCTGTGTATCCATTCATCCTCTGACGGACATTTGGATGTTTCTGCTTTATGTCCAGTGAATAGCACTGCTGAGAGCATTCAAACGTACATTTCTGTAAGATTTGTTTTCAGCGCTCTTGGATTGGTATTGAGGGTGTCTAATGTGTTGAGGGCTGGCAGACTGTTTCCTATTGTGCCATTTTTTTTTTACACTCACCAGCAGTGTGTGAGGCTTCTGAATTCCCCGAATTTGGAAATTTTAGCTATTGCGTGTAAAGTGGCTCCTCCTGTCAGTGTGATTTTGAGTGTCTCTTCATGTGCTTTTTTGGCTGTCTGTATTTCCATGGATAAATGCCTCTTCATATTCTTTTCATTTTTTATTGGGTTGCATGTCTTTCCACTATTGACACTCATGGTGTTTGCTTTATTATTTTCTTTTCAGTACTGGGGGTCACATCTCACTTTTTGCATGCTGGGCACACACTCCATCCCATAGCTCCTGGGCAGCTATTCTCCAAGCTCCTGACATTTAGTTGTACTCTGGGTTTAGGTTGGCCACTGTGAGGATGGGACTGTAGTCCTACAGGTTGGGGCAGCAGGGACGGCGGCTTTGGGCCAGCAGGTTGCAGGTCACGTGGCACTGCTTCCTGGTCCAACAGCTGTGACCTGTGTGTTGTTTGGGTAGCACCAAGCTGGGTCCAGTGCCACAGGTTGGTGTTCAGCAGTGATATTCTAGCCTGGACTCCTTCTAGATGCCTCCTTCACTGATTCGGAAGAAGAGCAACAGGGAGGAAGCTCTTAGCAAGGACACTAGAGGGACATGTTTCCAGGGCTTGCAAGAGATAGCCGTAGTATCCTTGATGACAGGCTGAGGAGAGAGAGGCAGGGCACCCAGAGGAGGTGACACAGAAACTGTTTTCCCATGTGCCTCCAAAACACTTTGTTTCAGTAGGATTGTTCCCTACTGTTAAGGTGTATTCTCTCTCTATACATTATTAAAAACAAACTTCATGGAACTGTTCAAAGCAGAAAAACATCAACTAGAACAATAGCAGAGGACAGAAAAAAAACTTCTTGGAGCACCTGCCTCGCACATGCCAGCAAGCAGGACAGACTGGCATGCTTCTAGAGATTTCACCTGAGTCACCATGGTTTGTGGCAGAAAGCAATGTTCCTGCTGTTGTCTGCCCTCCGCAGAAGAGGAGCCTTTTTGTGGGCAGCTAGCACAGGACCTGGGCTAGGTGTCTCCCACATTTATGTACCAATGTTGCAGGAGCTCTGACATCCAGGGTCACAGAGTCTGAACCACTACAAAGCTAACAGCCCAGGCTGGGCCGATCTCCAAAGTAACAGAGAAGGCCTTCGGAGATGTCACTGAAGGTGGCAGTTCAAAGATGAACCAGGCTTTTCCAAGAAGAGAAAAGAGATACATGTCAACATAGTATATTTGATGGTTAACATTGTCAAATTGATGGGATCTAGAATATATAGAAGACAGACCTCTGGGTGTGCTCAAGAATGGGTGTTTAGACAGATCACTGAGATGGGGAGACCAGCCCTAAATGGGGAGCCTCAGTCCATCCATGGGCTGGGGTCCCAGACTGAGTAAAAAGGAGAGAGTGAGCTGAGCCTCAGCATTCTTCTCTTTCAGCTTCCTGACTCATTGTAACCAGCCATGGCATTCTCCTGCCATCATGCGTTCCCTGCCATGATGGACTGTGCCCTCACTGTGAGCCAGAGTCAAGCCGTCCTTCCTTACACTACTTTTGCCAGGGACGGTTACAGTGATGACTACAGTGTGTTGTTGTGCTGGTTAGTTGAGTGTCAGCTTGACACAGACTAGAGTAATTTGAGAGACAGGAACCTCGGCTGAGGAAACGCCTCTGTAAGATCCAACTGTGGACAGCGTTGTATAGCATTTTCTTAATTAATGATTAATATGAGAGGGCCAGTCCATTGTGGGTGGTGTCTCTCCTATGCTGGTGGTCCTGGGTGCTATAAGAAAGCAGGCTGAGCAAGCCAGTAAGCAGTACCCCTCCACGGCCTCTGCATCAGCTTCTGCCTCCAGGTTTCTGCCTTGCCTTCCATTGATGATGAGCAGTGATGTGGAAGCCTAAGTCAAATAAATCCTTTCCTCCAACTTGCTTTTGGCCATGGTGTTTCATCGGAGGAATAGTAACCCTAAGACAGTTACTAAGTGTGGTAGAGGTAGATGTCTTTCTTCATGCTTGGTTCTGTGGGTAACCTTGTTAGATCCACAGCCATCCAAGCATTGAGGCTAATGGCACCCAGGATGAACTGGTATAGTAGGTTAGTAGGTTAGTACTAGCTAGACTCTAGTACTTTTGTCATTGCCTTTATTGTAGTTATGATTAATCTGAGCCCCATAGTGGAGTTTTAGAACTGTTCCTGGAACCAAAGGAGCCATGCCATGTACTTTTCTGTGATGTGAGATGTTTCAGCACTGTAGTGGGTTTCCAGGCTTGTCCCCTGCTTCCTGCCCCTCCTGACCCCCTCTCCACCCCTTTGCATCAGTTTCCTGGGCCAAGTAGTGGCCAGTCTCCCCTGGAAAGCCTTTCCTAGGCCATGGCTGCTTTTCCCTGGACACTGTGTGTCCACTTCTCCCCACCAGGTCCCAGTTCCACCGAGCCTGCCTGAGGGATGTCTGCTGGAGGGGTTACCCAGAAACTTGCTATAGTTCATCCTGGGGTACCGCTAACTTCAGTGACAGAAATTCTTTGAGAATGTTAGCAATCTGTGGCTATAACACTCTGAACATGCTGATCTCATCTGAAAATCTTAGAAAACTGACTTTTGCTTAACCCTAGGGTAATAAGTGCCAAAGGATCGGCTTCTGTGTTGCAGACAGAACACTAGGCCAGTGTGTGGGCAGCCATGCTTGGATGGGCATTAGTGTGTGCTGAGCTGTGGCACAAGGGTCTGGCTTTCCAGTTGCTCTGGGTGCAGTTGAAACAGTTCCCAGGCTACCATGTAGGTAGGGAAAGTTAAATTAATCTGCTGGCATCTTACTGCATTGAGAAATTGGGAATGAGAGTTTGGAAGGTTGAGGCAGAAGACAGGAGTCCAGTGCTGGAGAGGAGGAAGCCAGTGTGAGGAAAAGGACACCTCAGGGTCCCTGGTCTAAGCAGAGAGTCCAGAGCTGTAGGGAACTGAGTGTTGGAGAGAGGGAATACAGAGCCTAGTCAGGAGCCTGTGCCTCCAGCCCGCTGGAGGAGGAGATCATGCTGACTGGCACAGACCTGGTGCTATTATTACACAGGCATTGATTGATACCAGCACATTAAGTATTCAACACGGTAACCAGCATGCAGTGAGACATGAACATGTGACTCACAGGCAGATGAAAAGCCAGGGATTAGAAGAAACAAGACTCCCAAGTCAACAATAAAACATTGACGCACCCAGTAAGAGGTGTGTAGATGTCAGCGCCTCACAGAAGGTTCAAAAGTGGCCCCAACATGAGAGTCTGCACAGCGCTCAGGGTGATCAGTCATCACAGGACTGATTAACTCACAGCAGATGCTGGTTAACACTCTTGTAACGGCTCAAATGGAAAATCTTGACCAGGATGTTCAGACTCTGGAACTTTGGTCTATTGTTGGGGGATATGCAATACAGTACAGCACCTTGGAGAACCTTCTTAGGGAAAACTGCTTCCTGGAGAGGGGGCAGGTGCTCAGGACACTGCCCTACGGAGTCAGGTTGTCTCCACAGAGGAGGGAAGTGAGTGGTGATGGACACTGTCAGGAGTTGTAGATCTGACAGGACTTGGCTGGGCCTGGATAGCTGCAGTTTGCCTCATACACGGCTGGTGTGAATGTAAATTAATACAGCCCCTGTGGATCAGTATGGAAATTCCTCTAAAAATTAAAAGTGGAACTAGCATGTTGCCCAGCCATACCTGAGTATGAACCTGAAGGCATCTACATCAGCTTACCACAGATAACTGCAAGTCCATGTCCACTGTAGCCCTGTTCACAGTACCTTAGATGCCCATCGATGAATGATACAGAAAACTTAGGATGAACCCACAGTGGAGTCTGATCAGCGTGAATGTTTCTAAAAAAGGGCAATTTGGGAGAAGATAAGGGAGACCAGCAGGGAGGGGGCAAGGTCAGAAGAGGGCAATGTAGGAGTACTGAGGTCAAGACCATGAAGTACTTACATGAGAACATAAAAACATACCATGTTGTGTAGTGAATGTGTGTTAATTGTAAAAGGCTGGGGATGAAGGTGCCTGAGCTGCAGAATCTTGCTATTCTGCAGAGACTGGTGGGGCTTCTCTATAATGGGAGTCTTCTACTGGCCTGACTAGTGCCCCAGCCCTCCCAACACCAGCTGTGCTGTGCTCTGTTCTGTCCTTCACATCTGCTTAGGTGGGCTTATCCCGTGTCCACACAAACAGGGATCTGGTCTTCCTGGTGGCAGTTTTGTGTTTCTCGGTGCAGAGTCCCGTCTCTACCAACGGACACATTACTTGCTCCTGGTGGTTTGCTCATAGCGCTCTCTGCTATGAAGTCCTCGGGCATAGCCCTTACTTGGTTTTGGAAACAAAACCATAGGCTTCCTCAGTAAAGTGGCTGTTCAGAGGTTTTAAAAAATCGGATCCAGTAAAAATTACCCCAGTCTGTACTCACAGCAAACTATCAGAGAGCAGCTCTGTGCCCAGTCTTTCAATATTGGGTGTCGTGGTTCATTTACAATTTAGTTCAACCTTATTTTAGGGGATTTTTTATTTAAATGTGTAGTGCTTTGGTCACATCACAGATTTTCTACCTTGCTTTTATATAGCCACTGCCATGTGTTATGGGAATCTTCATGTTTTCTATGGGCAGTTTGTCTTTTAACTTGTGTTTGTGCTCTTTATGTATGAGTAGTGTGAGACTTTTTATACACTGCACGAAACTGTCAAGTCTGCCACCCGCTGTTTGAATAATTGACTTCTTTACACTGTATAGTTACATCCCAACTTGTATACTTAGTTTATTAATCTTTTCAATTGTAGTTTCTGAGAGTCATGTTTTGGAGGGCCTTTCCCCATACAGTACAGCAGAAGATTCTGTTTTTGTCTTGTGCGTTAGACTTTCCTTTACACACAGAGACTGCCAGGCTGCCCTCATTCAGATTTGTTATCATTCGGACTTAGTTTTCTGGTAAGACACAGTCTCATCTAGAAACGGGGGCAGGGTTGTGTGAATGTCGTTTTATCATTTTATCACATCTCGGTGTTCATGTGTTCGCAGGTTTGATTTGAACCATTATTCCTGCCTTGCGGGTCTCTTCCCTTTGTCTCTCACAGAAGGTCCTATCTTCATGTCTGTAATTCTGTCATAGATGACGTTAACTGTTGCTGCAAATCTCTTCATAAGTTTTAGTTTTTAAGAAGATTTTATTTTAAAAGACTTATTTTTATTATTTTAAATTATGTGTAGGTATCTGTCTGCATGTGTGTTTGCGCATGTGAGTGCTGGTGGCCAGAGGGACCAGAGGCATCAGATTCTCTGGAGCTGAAGTTCCAGATGGTTGTGAGCCACTTGATGTGGATACTGGGAAATGAACTTGACTCCTCTGGAGGAGCAATATTAACCGCTGAGCAATCTCTCTAGCGCCACATTCTTTATTTTATTTATTGTATGGTGTGTGGTATGCATGTCTTGCATGTCTGTGCACGTGTGCATAGAGGCCAGAGGTTGATGTCATATTTTTTTCCTCAAAGGCTTAGGCTCAGGGATCCTCCTGGCTAGTACTCCTGGCCAGCGTGCTGGGAATCCAGTGCATGCTGCTATATAGGCACATGGGTGGTTGGATTGGAATTCGGGTCCTGAGACTTGCGTGGCAATCACTTTGTAGACAGCCATCTCCTAGCCCCACATTATTCTTTTTGAGAGTTTTATTGGCTCTCTTAGAGCCTTGCTCTTCTAGATGAGCTTGCAAATTTTTTTGGATATATCTAGCAGAGCCCATTGCAATTTTAATTCTCTTTGTGTTAAAATTACCTTTTTTTTGTGACAATTGATACTATTTTTCAGTCTGAAACCCACTTATCTATCCAACCTGGTTTGACTTGTCTTGTTCTTATTTAGCCCCCCCTCCTCTCTCTCTGGTTTTTGCTTTTCTTTCTTGCTGCCCTGTAGGCTGAGCTTCCTCAGTCTCCTTGTGTCCACTCTTGGTCCTGCAGCCTGTTGTCCATACAAGGTCAGGCTCGCATGAGCTGATGTGGTTTAGAATACTACTCTTGTTGACGCAACTTTTGTCAGTTGTCCTGTTCTCTAAGGAACCGGCCTGATCTCCGGATGTAACATTCCCCGTTTAGTTTTGTAGCTCTTCTAGGCCTTTCTTTTGAGTGGTTATGGCTTGATGTTTGCTTTGGCTGGGAGGTGAGCCCTTCCCAGTGCTGGGCATGGAGGCCACATTTGCTCTTGCTCTTGGCCATGATTTCTTTACCTCTGGCTGCCTGCCTAGCCCAGAGGAACTATACCTTAAACCTTGCTGAACATGGTACCTCCCTCTCTCCATGCTCATCTCTGAGGGAAGCCTGCCAGTTAGTTTCCTCACCTGGCCTGCATAGTTTTTAGGCTCACATTCTTCACAGTTTTTACTTCCCTATTACACAGGGAAAAGCTATTCGTTCAGGCAAGTTTGTGCACTGCCCATCCTGCTTAGTATGGACCCGCATCTCCTGGCTGGTTCTTGCTTTCTCTTCTCTAGTTGGCTGTAGGCTGCACTGGTTGTTGCTTATAATGATCCTTAGTCTCATGTCTAACTAGCACACTGTCAGAGAGAGAAAGACCGTTGCTCCCAAGAATTCCCCAAGAGTGAGACTTTCTTGGCGTTCTGAGCTGTTGTGCTATTCTCCCAGTGTCTAAGATGGAACCCCAGCTCCATTGCACATTGACCATGGGGGGGGGGCTTAGCTCTGCTTCATCTGAGTGGGGTCTGCTTGACTGGCTGCTCACCACACCTTAGCATTTCATTGTTGCTCTCGGGAATTACGGGTACTTTGCTCAGGTGGCGTTCTGCTAGGGAGGGAAAGTATGTTTGGGATATCTGTCAACTACTGGCTCTCTCCCAGTAGTACCTTCTTCACACCCATCCCTGCACCCTTGGGTGAATTTGGTGATAGATGTTATTCTTCAGATACATTACTGTGTTTGTGCCTGTTAAGACTTTCTTTGGGATCTCTGTCTGTATTTATAAGTGGTATTTGATTGTGCTACAAAGTCTTTAAGAATAGGAGTTAATACAGTGAAAAGAACCTGGTATTAAAGGGCAAGTTACTTAACCTCTGTGAAACCAGTTCTCATGCGTGGACAGGACTCATAGGCCTGATTAATCCAAGCTGCTTTGAGGAGCCAGCGAGACAATGTATGCAAAGCTCTGGGCTTGACAAAACGAGAACTTTATCTCACCCTGTATATTCACGATTCCTGACTTGGAACTTTTTTATTTATTTATTTTTTAATGTGGAGATGGGGTCAGAGAACATTAACCAAGTGTGTTTTCTCAGTGCTTTCTTCATAAACCTCAGTCAGAGACCAGTGCTGCAAGGAGGGAGAGATACTGTGAGCTTGGTTAGCAAACACAGTTATCAGCATTCGGATATTAGGCCCCTGTTCTTCATGGCATCCATGGGGAGATGGAGGAAGATTTGATGTTTTCTGAGGCCTTTGTAAATGCAGGTTATTGCTGTTGCAGTCACCCAATTACTCTCTACTTATTTTACTTAGACTTTAGTAATTGGAAAAAGATTAGATGTCAGGACTTTGCATTTTGTTGATTATATTACCAAAGTCTTCTCTGTAATCACTTCTCTTATTCCTGGTATTAATCATGAGCTCTGAGCTGTTGGAAGAGTCTAATAGTAGATTCTAATGGAAGCAAAGGAAGCAATTGGCTTTGTCTTGCTGGAGCTGGAGTGCATGGATGTCCCTGTGTACCTACATGAGCCCTCTAGCCACTCAGGAGATCAGAGACAGAACCAGGGCCCACTGTGTCATATACTCACTGCCTTGGCTGCAGGCCCCTCTCTTTTTGGTTAGTCCTTCTCTGGTTCTGCTCCTTGGTGGTATTTGTAAAGACATCCAGGTCTTGTGCTTGTCAACTGTGAAGCCCTCTTATCCTAGCTGTGTATCGTGTGGCTCACCTTTGTCAATGCTGTGTAAAGACAAATTCACCTCCCAGAAACCAGTGCTGAGAAGACATCTTGAATGGGCATTAAGAAGCAGCGAGTGGGATGGAGTGGGAGGGAGAAGAGAGTCAGCTAAGTTTTCCAAATGGAGACTTAGCTTTGTGAGTTCAAGGGGACACACAGATAGTGGAAGGGAGGAAGCTGGTATCCTGGATGCTACTGCTTCAGGGAGGAAGGGCCTCCCTATTCCAAGGTGGCATCAGAGATACCTGGCTGCCTTTGATAGACATGTCTTATCTAAGACATACAAAGACAGACAATGCTCTGTTTTGCTTTAATAGAGTGGTAACTCATTGAGGACAGTCACTCTCTGAAATGCTTTTATATTTTAGGCTTACTTTGGTTCCATTTGTAGGGCTCCCTGGCCCCCAGGGACACTGATGGGATATGGTATGATGCTTTAGAGCCACTTGTGACCTTGATTTTCTCTGTTCTGCTTTTTTTCTTCCAATAGAGGAATTACGGAAGCTGAGTTGGTCTGGAATCCCAAAGCCAGTTCGTCCAATCACATGGAAGCTTCTCTCAGTAAGTCTGTACGTCAGTGGTCAGCCTAGCCATGTCCTCCTGCATGTACCGTGGCCTGGTACCTGGCTGGAGGAGCATGGCTTGCTGGCTAACTTGTCTGTCTTGGCTGCATAATGACATAGGACTTTGCTGTGGCTGAAATGGCATTGTCTAGTTTTTGTTTAATTTCAAGGTTGGTTTGGCAAGTCTGGCAGAAAGTGAGGACAAGCAACAGCTCGTGACAGCTGTATTAGTTCACTCCAACTTCCACCAGTAAACAATCACTGTATGCGGACTTGTGACTTAGGATCTTAGAGCACAGAAGAACACACAGCTCAGAGAAAATGGGTATGTGTAAGCAAAGAACTGTTGGTAATGCTGTTATTGAATAAGAACAAGAGGAGGAGAACAAAGAGAAAGAGAAGAAAGAACAAGAAGAGAAGAGAGAGGAAAGAAGATGAGGGGGAAGAGGAAGAAGGAGGAAGGACAGGAAAAGGAAGAGGACAAGGAGGTGTGGGGCAGGAGATTTTGGAAATAGTCTTTGTGATGGAGAGTAGGTGCCAGTGCCCAGATCCAAGCTGCCAATCCAAATGTCCTTCTGGAAAAGTTCAGTGGTTGTCCATGGCTGTTTTCATGCCCTCACCTACTTAACCCTGGCTTAAAATTGGAAGCGAGCATACTTTATTGACCGTTTTCTTCTCTTTTACTTTCGTTTTAATTTTTGAAGATCAGTCATGGGGAACTCTAGGCCCCTACTCTAAATTGAGTCTGACTTTCAGTGTTTAAGAGACTTTTGTGCTAATGAGTCACAATAAATTTTCAGTTTATCACCTTGTAATCCTAAATGCAGATGCAGCTCTGAACAGCAAATATTTATTGATTAAATATCCCTTGCAATTAAGGCTAGACCCGCTGTGTTCCCTTGTACTCTCTCTTGTGGTTTTTAAGTGTTTATAACCACATTTCTAAATGCCCTGTAAGAGAGGTTATACACCCGTGATTGGTTTGTAGGAGGTTATGATGTAAATGCCTGGAAGACCCCATGTCATGGTCTTGCGTTCATCAAGCATGGACTGGTCTAGGTGAAAAGTTTCATGAGAGGCTCTTGCTCCTGCTCTTTCCTTCACTTCTGCTCCTGTGCAATTCATAGCCGCACTGCCTTGAACTTCCTAACTGCATAGTGGTTGCCGTGTCAATAATACAGAGCATCAGAGGAACAACAGGGGTTGGGGTGGGGTGAGTGGTGTGCAGCTCCACCCTGTTGGTGTCGACCTGGGAGTAGGTACATAGGAGTGCTGGCAGTGTAAACCAAAGAAAACCTGTAGGGACCTGCCTAGAAACAGTAAAGGCTATAGAGACTCTGGGGTGGCTTGAAAGAAAATAGCTCTCAAAGGGAGTGGCATTATTGGGAGGTGTGGCCTTGTTGGAGGAAGTGTGTCACTGTGGGAGTGGGCTTTGAAGTCTGTTTTGCTCAAGCTTCTCTCAGTATGACTGTTCAGTTGACTTCCTGTTGCCTGCAAGCTGAGGCTCTCAGCTTCAGCACCATGTCTGCCTGCACACCACTATGTTCCCCACCATGATGATAATGAATTGAACCTCTGAAACTGTGAGTCTCTTCAATGTTTTCCTTATAAGAGTTACCATGGTCATGATGTCTCTTCTTCATAGCAATGAAAACCCTAACTAAGACAGACCCAGATGCCTCTAGGAAGAGGTCAGGGGCTCAGACATGCAGCAGGATAAGTCCAGTACAGTTTGGCATAGTATACCTGTGAGGTATTCAGGGCTTGAGTGTCAGCCAAGAGGAGGGTTGGGATGCCTCCTTATAATGCCACTCCCTTTGAGAGCTATTTTCCTTCAAGCCACCCCAGAGTCTCTATAGCCTTTACTGTTTCTAGGCAGGTCCTCGGGTTGGTTTTGAAAGGGGGAGGCTTTACTCTGTGTTTCTAAGGCATCACAAGTGCACAAGGAGGGCAGGAGAGCTAGGGCAGGAGGGCTAGACCTGAATTGACAGATGAGAAGGTAAATGCCAGCTTAGTGAGCAGAACTGTGCTTTGCCAAGGGGTAGTTTCAGGGGAGTATAAATAGTGGAGATGCCAGGCAAGGGTCGTTGGCATGGATGCATGTTCATTCAGCACCTCTGGAGGATATCAGTATTACTTGGATGAGGGAGTTGGGAAGGTCATAAGGCTAACAGGTGCATTAGGGGTGTGGCAGGTTAGCATCATAGACTAGGCAAGTGCTCCCATTAGGCCTCTGTAGGAAGTCAGGGAGGAGGGCCAGGGATCAGGAGACCATGTGTATAGTTGACACCGAGGTAACATGGCCCTTATCCTGAAGGACTTGAGCTGGGGTGTGCAGCTGTTTCTGGAAGGAGAATAACTGTAGTTGTATTATTTTACTCTTTGCTCTTTACTCTTTGGGGGGCCTGCCACCCAGCTTCCAGATTATCGCACTGGGACTTATTCTTTCTTATGAATGCCTGGCCTTAGCTTGGCTTATTTCTAGCCAGTTTTTCTTAAATTATTCTATCTACCTTTTGTCTCAGGGCTTTTACCTTTCTCTAGTCTATATACCTTCCTTTTCTTCTTATTTCATGGCTTGCTGTGTATCTGGCTCCTGATGCCTTCTCTCCTCCTTTTCCTTCTCTTCTTTTTGTTCTTTCCTTCTGTTTATTCTCTCTGTCTGACAGTCCCACCTACCCTCTCCTGCCTCAATATTGGCCATTCAGCTCTTTATTAGAACAATCACGTGTTTTGGGCAGGCAAAGTAACAGCTTCACGGAGTTAAAAATGTGTAACATGTAAGATGCATCATTGCGTCATTAGACAAATGCTCCACAGCATAAACAGATATAGCATGTCTTAAATTAATATTTCACAAGAAATAACCTGGAAACTCATTGGTGAGTCCCTCTAGTTATTTTCTGGAGACCAATTAAACTCTGTCTCAAGCACTGTGTTTGGTGCTGAAAAAGGTCAGGGTAAGCCTGAGACTATATCCCAGCTCTCCTAGGTTCTGCACAGCACAGAGAGAATGCTCTTCCTTCTGTTACTATACAGCACAGGCCTGAGGCTGACTGCACAGAAAAGGAGCCATTTCCCTGGGACCCCGTTCCTGTGCCTCATTTGTTTCTTTATTGAATGCTCGCTGAGTGTAGGATAAGGCCTACTCAGATTTCCTTAGAAGCTGAGTTGTGTTCTCCCAGAGAATGAGCAGGTGACTGTCACCAAATAGTTCTGCACAGTGTCTGGTGGTGATGAGGTGCCTTCCAGGGCATCAGGGAAGCTGGGAGGTGTTCAAGTTGAGGCAGGGTCAGTTGGGAAGGGCTGGGAAGGAGTCAGTGGTCAAGGCTACATGTGTACGGAGGGAGTCTGGTCACTAGAGCAGGCAGAGAGACTGGCTTTCCTGCAGGGCATAGACATGGTTTCTATTGCTATGAAGAGATGCCATGACCATGGTAATGCTTAGAAAGGAAAACATTTAATAGGGGCTGGCGTACAGTTGGAGAGGTTTAGTCCATTATTGTCATGGCGGGACATGGAAGTGCAGGCAGACATGGTACTGCAGAAGCATCTGTCAGTACTGCATTGCTTGAGCATAGGAGATCTCAGAGCCCGCTCCCCTAGTGACACACTCCTCCAACAAGGCCACACCTACTCTGACAAGGCCACACCTACTCTGACAAGGCCACACCTCTTAATAGTGTCTCTCCCTATGGGCCAAGCATTCAAACACATGAGTCTTTGGGGGTCATACCTATTCAAACCACCCCACATGGGCAGTGACTTTTCTGAGAATTTGAACAATCCAGGTTGGACAAAGGTATCACATATGCATTGAACCTGGTATCCTGTGAGTCAGAGTGTCCATGGAGTACCTGACCGTAGACGGCAGGAGGAGGACATGGTCAGAGGTATGGACTCCTGACCTGGTTGTGTTTCACTGTCACAGGGTAGTGCTGATGCCCAGGCTCGGTAGTACATCCAGTTTGGACCCCAATGTTATAGGGCTCAAAGCAGTGTGGAAGA
Source organism: Microtus ochrogaster (assembly GCF_000317375.1). NCBI lineage: Eukaryota > Metazoa > Chordata > Mammalia > Rodentia > Cricetidae > Microtus > Microtus ochrogaster. Next base: position 24,889,411 of record NC_022017.1, on the reverse strand, counting down.
CAGGACAAGGATGCTTATGAACCAGTTGGGAAGTTTGTCTCTGAAACTGCCCCAATAAGGGCAGTTGCCCAGTGGACCTGAGACACTTGAACTAGGAGACTGGCCTGGGTGGTGGGTGAGTAGGGACGAGTTCAAGGTCTGGCACATAGTGACCTTTCTCCATCATGTACATGGTTTGTCATTAGCACAAGTCTAGTGTTCATGGACAAGTGTTACTTTAATTAACGAGAGGAAATTCTGCTCTAGGGAAGTCTGGGTGTGTGGCTCTTGTTCTGAAGAAGTAGCAGAGTGCTGAGCCAGAGCACCCATTAAACAGCAGTGATAATATTTTACTTTTAAATTACATACAAGCAGCATAGGACCTTTTTCAAAATTGATCCTGAAGGGAATCATATTTTTGGCTCTTTTTTTTTTTTTTTAAAAAAAGTAACTATTTCAGAAAGTGAACAAAAACTAATTAAACATTGAACATTTATGCCAGAGAGTATATTGGCTAAAAATGACAATGAGGCTCCAGTATCAATATATCTCCTTTCAGTGTGTTGCGGTCGGTTTGCATATGAACACAGTGGGAGGGAACACATTGATTTTTGTGTCACCAGGACAGTTTGGATTTAAGTATCTGCATGCATTGTTTTACATTTATGATTAGTGTTTTTATAGCATGCTAATACAGCAATTAAGTCTTCTGTAGTTCTGTCATTTAAAATTCATTGCATACTTGAATGTATTTCATTTGCATAATTTCTAGTCTTGCTTAATTATCAAGAGGCCTCCACTTGCACATGTGTTTTTTCCTGTAGGAAGGGACTGGCAGGAGAATGGGTGGGCCTTTTATGGTGGCATTCTTGCCTTTTAGAATTTGTGTTTTATTAAGTTTATATTCTTGAAACAGGAAACTTCCTGAGATTGCTCATTCTCTTCCCTAAGGATGCTGTCAGCATTTGTGTGTGGCTGTCTACATTCCCTGTCGACCATCCTGGTGACTCCACTGTCTAGGATTGCAGACGGGGCTCGGGCCCTTCACTGTGCTGTTGGATGAGGCACCAAGCCTTTCATCTGCCAGGCTCATCCTTGGTCTTTGCCCAGCCCGGACTTACTTCTTGCACACTCCAGACTCTGTCTAGTTTTCTGTCCTCTACCATCACAATCAAACCAAGCCAAGAAACTGCGCTAACTTAGTCTCTCCCCGAGACTCTAGGACAGTTTCATTCTTCCTTGGGTTGTATCGTGTCAACATCATCCATCCATCCATCCATCCATCCATCCATCCATCCATCCATCCATCCATCCATCCATCCATCCAACATTTGCTGAGTGTTTGTTATGGGGGAACAATGTTCTAAGCCCTTGGGGGTATCTGTGAGCTGAAAGTACGTTGGGTAGGAGAAGTTGGCAGAGGTGATTGATGGGTGATGGGCAGGGTAAGAGAGCGGTCTGGGTGCTGTTTATGTTTGTGGTCCTTGTGGGCCTCACTGAGAGAGGATGTTTGAGCTAGGATTTGAGAGAGGACTGTGCAGGTGTTTGGGGACGTAGTCTGGTTCTGACTGTTTCAGTGCCATCCCTAGAGCGGGTTGGCATGAGTGATGGTGAGGGATGACTGCTCATAGCAGAAGCTGAGACAGCAGAGGGAGAATGGAGACCATAGAGGGTGTGACGTTGTGAAAGGGTTGCCCCTGGCCACAGACATCTGAATGGCAGTTATCAGACTTGATTCCTAGGTGCCAGCTGGGTCAGTGTTGTAGACCTGCTTCAGCCACACAGCCCTGCTTTTCTGCGCTGAAGCAACCAAGGAATTGGTGTGCGCTGCATACAGCTGTGTTCTTTGCAGGGTTTATTCACAGACTGTTAAGTTAAGAGTGCCTGGCCTGTGATTGGAGCTAGTGGGTCTCAGAAGAGGAAGTAGTGCGTTCAGAGGGAGACCCTGAGGCAGGGAGGTGTGATGTGTGAGGCATGTTTATTTGCTTAGAAGGCAGAGACTGTCACATTGGGAGGTAGGAACATGTGTGCCCTGGCTGGGGAAGAGGCGAGGCCAGGCAGGGCCCAGGCAACCTGGGATCATATCCTGAGTCTGAGGGGCTGTTGTAGTAAAGTGGTCTTGGGAGTTTGAGTGACTGTTATGGTAAAGTGGTCTGTTCCGGTCTCTGAAGCCTTAATGCAGAGATAAGTGTTACCAGGACAGAGAGTGGAGGAGATGGGCATGTATCTTTTGCATGGGCAGCTCTCTGCAATCTGGTTTCTCTCCAGAGTCACCTTGTTGACAGAGGACACAGGTGAGAGAAGGTCTCAGTGTGGACTGTCCCTAGACTCTCTGTGAGTTGGGCTCAGCTGGCACCTCTGATGTGGTGGGAAGGCTTTAACTCGAGTCTGACCTTATATCCTTGTGGCTCTGACCATGTCCCTGAGGTTTGGCAAGTCTGTCTTCCTATCTGAAAGCAGAAACATTGACTACCTCTAAATGGCTAGGACTAAAGTAGCCCTGAGTTGTCCTGTACATGGTGGGGCCTGTAAGGGCAGGCTGCTCATTTGTTTCTGGATGCCTAGACCTGAAATAATTGCACAGAAACTGTATTAATTGCAATACTATTTGGCAAATAGCTTAAGTGTATTTCTAGCTAGCTGTTACATTTTAAATTATCCCATTTCTATTATTTTATATTTTACTAGAAGGCTTGTGGTTTACCCACAAGTTTCCAGCATGTCTTTCTCCTGCGGTGGCTACAGGTCTCTCTGACTCTGCCTACTCTCTTGATTTCTTTTCCAGTCTAGCTATATTCTGTTAAGCCATTGGGCAAAAGCAGCTTCTTTATTAACCAATGGCAATATAACATATTCATAGCATATAGAGGGGAATTCCATATCACCTCCCCTTTTCTGTCTAAATAAAAACGAAAGTTTTAACTTTAACATGGCATGATTATATACATCAAAACAGCTATCAAGCAAGAATTATAGATACAATATTTATATCTTGTAGAAGGAGCTGCGGGCTGCTTTCTGCCACCCAGCTCCCAGCCACCGGCTAGCTTTACCCAAAATAATTACAAGGAAACTGTATTCTTTTAAACACTGCCTGGCCCGTTATAT
>NC_022017.1:24883338-24886149 GCF_000317375.1 Microtus ochrogaster | reverse complement strand
TTCTGTCTTCCCCGCCTACCTATGTTCTGACCTATCAGGCTAAGCAGTTTCTTTATTAATTAACCAATGAAAGCAACAGATAGACAGATGACCCTCCTCCATCAATATCTACTTTATCTTTTATCATAAATAAGAAAACTATAACTATAATTACCTATCCTTCAACTCCATCAAAGACTCCAGAAGGACATAATATTACCTAAGTTAATAGTAAGCGTAGTGTCAGCAACTTCCAAAACTCTAGAATTGACAGAGACATCTTGCTGCCTGGACAGTCACCCAAAGTTCTTCTGTAATCTTGGGGCACCAATCTTCAACCTATAGGGCCATAGTATCCGGCAGACTTTTTCATGAAGCAGGAAATTTCAAAGACAGTTCCACTTATATTGGTAGTTTTTCAGTCACATTCTGTGTCCTACAATATGTCTGGCAGTCTCTTTCATGAAGTAGGAACCCTGAAGGACTGTCTTACATTCTTTAGGCAAGTCATTTTTCTGTGGGTTCTGCATGTCCAACTCATACAGCATAACATCAAACAGTCCAGGCAAAAGCAGTTTCCTGTCCAAACAGCTAGAAAACTCCATAATGAGCCTTTTCAATGTCCATCATCCTCTTGAAGTAGATTGGTGCTGCCAGGAACAAATGAGTCTCATTGTCATGAAAAGTTCTAAGATCTTAAAACATTTTAAATGCCATATTTTGAAGGACTTTGAAAGATTTGAAGAATCCCTATCCAATCTGAAATATATCTGTGTAGTTCTAGAAAGCAACTAAAATGATTACAAGTTTGACTATTATAGACTATTAACCTGTATTTCTTAATTATATATTATATTTTTAAATGAACTGCACAAACACAATACTTTAAACAAGAGAAGAAATACATATAACAAAATGGACTTTAAATTTGTATCAATAAACCAAGATCTATACCCCAATCCAAAATATTCATCTCTATATCATATTCCCCCTTTAAATGTAAACAAACATTTATAAACAATCATTTAGGGAATTTGGGCATTGTTCTCTCCAAATCACTTCCTGCTTTTTGTTGGATGAAGTAATTTTAGGGGTTTATGGAGACCTTTCAGGGCTCTTTCAGGGGGTCTTCTTCCATCCAGCCACATTAGTCTGGAAGGAATTTCAGGTTCTCATCCTTTGTGGAAACAAAAGCAGAACCTCTTTTCCAAAGCAACATATGCTTAGACACAAATTTTGAAGTCAAGATAACCTTTAAAGTATATATGTTGGTTTAGTTTAGCAATCTGTACAATGAAATGTCTCTCTGTACTTAGTTCATTCACAGTCAAAAATTCAAAGAAAACACAATAATATACATAATCCAGACTCTTTGTGTATATTCCATCTTTACGTGGCTTATTTCTCTTTATTTCTTTAATCTATGACTGTCTGTACTCTGTCTTTTTAAAGACTTTGATTTATTTTTAAAACAATTTACTTCTTTTTATAACTGTCTATATTCTCCCCCCCCCTCAAGCCTACATACGTTTATCCAACACTGTGACCCATTTCAGAGGTCTTTTCCATTTGAATTTGTCTTTATTGCCTGCCTATCTGTAATTATTTTTTTTTACCAGAAGTGCTTTTTTTCTTTAAAATGCTAATCGGATGTGACGAGGACCAACTCCGTGGTCTTGCCTGCTTGCTCTTCCCAGTCCAACCTGGAGGAGGCCTATTCACTTCCTCTGAGAGCCATGCACATTGCCCCAGCTCTAGGGTCGCGGGTGGTCTATGTTGTTACCATTACACAATTTGTTACATATTGCTCACAGATCCGATTTAAGCTGCTCAGCCTCCTGAAAGAGCTGTTGGTCTAACTAGCACGAACCAGGAAGTCCTCATTTGGAAACTGCATAGTTTTTGCTACTAATGCTGAATCAGGAAGACTTGTCTTTAAGGAGCTGTGGCGCCCGTTTGCCACCAGCAAACAGAGCTTATCTGGAAAAAATGTGGCTACTAAGAAGTTGTGCTTGGCTCCCATTTTTTTTGTAAGCTTTTTTTTTTTTTTTAAAGTCTTATTTGGATCCATGCTCCAGAGAGTGGGTGCCATTCTGTAAGCAGTGGTTGCTTACTCTTTTCCTCGCCACCCAGACCCAAAATAATCACACAGAAACTATGTTATTTAAAACACTGCTTGGCCAGTAGCTTATGCTTATTTCTAGCTAGCTCTTCCACCTTAAATTAACCCATTTTTATTATTTTATATTTTACCATGAGGCTTGTGGTTTACCAGCCAGGTTCCAGTGTGTCTGTTGGTGTCTCTCTGAGGCCACCTACTCTCTCTATATCTTTTCTGGCCTGGCTATATTCTGTTAAGCTTTTGTACAAAAGCAGTTTCTTTATTAACCAATGGCAATAAAACATATTCATAGCATACAGAGGGGAGTTCCACATCAGGGGCTGCACCTTCCTTAGAAACCCTGTGGATGGGAAGTTATCAAACAAAGAACAAGATGTATCTTAGGAAATTGTTATTCTCTAAGTTTATATGAGCTAGAACTGAGATAGCTGCAAGGAGAAAGGAGGTATGGACAAAGCCTACTGCCTGGATGGGTTGTCTCTGGGGGAGCCTTTAACCGGATGAAGAAATATCTGTCTATACCCTCACCCTTGTAATTTTTGCCTTCATCTCAGGGGCAGCCCTGTGTCCCTAGCAGCAAGAGCTCTGTTGGGATGACCACAGGTGTTACCGGTGGGTGACATTCGGGCTAGTTCTGGTCCTGTTGGTGAAACAGCTGGTATGTGAGGCAGTTCTGGTCCTGTTGGTGAAACAGCTGGTATGTGAGGCAG
>NC_022017.1:24874548-24883213 GCF_000317375.1 Microtus ochrogaster | reverse complement strand
TCTGGTCCTGTTGGTGAAACAGCTGGTATGTGAGGCAGACTGCATTGGAGTCGTAGTAGTCTCCTTTCTGCAGGGAAGAGAAGGGAAGGCTGCTGCTTGTGCTTTCTAGTCGGCAGAGTGCTGCGAGCCTTTCCCTCGAAAGCTATCAAGTGAGCATTTTCCAGTTTGTTTACCTGTGAGTTGTGTTCAATGTGTGTAATAGGGCTGCTTGGGTGTGTCATTGGTCACCTCCTGTGGGCTCCTTGGGAATAAGCATTGGAATTGGGGGTGCTCACAGCTCTCACATAGGAGGAGTTCATGTCAGGAAATAACCAGATGTTGTGTGTTTCCACTTGATGATTGGAAATAGTGTCTATGTTAGAAATGGGATGGGCTATGTAGATGTGTGTAGACACATGGTGTGGCTGTTCTGCCTTTAGGATGGTGTCTCAGCAGGGGCTGGCAGGCATTCTTGTAAGGCTCCATAGTCAGTATGTCAGTGCATGGATCACATATAGCTATGGAGTTCTGTGGGCACTGTGACGGAGCAGCCACATATTATTCAACATGCAGGCACAGTGTGTCCCAACAAGATATCAGTTACAAAAGCAGGTTTGAGTTCAGTTGGTGGCTTCTGTTGTTGAGTGGCAATTAATCACAGTGAGAATGTGGTTGTGATTTTATGTATGTATGTATGTATGTATGTATGTATGTATGTATGTATGTATGTTTTGTGTTTTTAGAGACAATGTATGCTCTCACTATGTAGCTCTAGCTGTTCTGGAATTTTCTCTGAAGATCAGGCTGGCCTCAAACTCACAGAACTCCGCCTGCCTCTGCCTTCCAAATGCTGAAGTTAAAGGCGTGCACAGCTATGCCTGGCTGTGAGTTTAAAGTGCAGCATATAAACCTAAATGTTGGGCAGTGGGTGTCTCCCTAAAAGGATCCATTGTTGTAGCACCAACAATGAATAAATACCCAGAGACAGATATTGGGGTTCAACAGAAAAGCAAATCAGCCAACCACTGGCTCTTCCCTCTACCTCAGTCTGAAATGGCGATCCTGCCTCCAGGAATCCTCAGAGTAAGACCGAGTCTCCAATCTGTCCCCTACCATTTTATAGTCCTCTCTAGTGCTGGGATTAAAGGCATGAATCACTACTGCCGAGTTTCTATGGCAACCTAGTGTGGCTACCAGGATTAAAAGTGTGTGCCACCACTGCCTGGTCTGTAAGGTTTATCAATGTGGTTGTTTTACTCTCTAATCTTCAGGCTTTATTTATTAAAATGCAAATGAAATGTCACTACAAACTGTACGTCAGTAACTAGGGCTTTCTCCAAGTGAGAGACTGTTCTTCATCACAGGACAGCCTCACCAGGGCACAGCAGCACCACTCCACAGCGAGAACAAGGATGTTTTCCACAGGCCTCAGCTGCAGACCTGGGAGGAGGCCATGACCTGACTGGAAAGTGGACTGAATCTGTGCTTGTCCCTCAGTATTGCCCCTTGCTGTGCCACCAACAGCTCCCTGGGAAATACAGATTCTGACCGTGTTGTGGTTTGGATAGCTGGCTGCAGAGAGGTCGAATACCAATGTGGGAGCTTTGGTTGAACAAGCACATGCTGGCAAGGCTGGAGAACAGCTTGTACCTCACCACTGTGGTCGTGGGGTGGCTGCTGCCACTGCTCAGACTGCATATATTCACCTTGATTCACAGAAGCAATAAAGAAAAGCTCTGGGCTTTGGGTCTCTTCTTGACCTCTGAGCCTCAAGGTCTCTGTGGCCAGAGGAATGATGTACCTATCTAGTGTGCCTCAGTCAGTGCTGGCTGGAATTGACATGGTGTTACCTGTTTGGAAAAGAAACTTCTGTCTACATTCTGATGCAGCATCTCTCTTTGCTATTCAGCCCTGAGAAATCTAAGATGCGTGCTTCCAAAGTCTGCAGGCATACCAATTGAGCTTTGTTCATTCATAAATAGCTTACCCATGTGTGGCCTAACATGTGCCATGCAGCCTCATACCTAAAGGTGGCTGATCTCAGAAGACAGTGTGCACAAAATCCTAGGTTCTAAGTGAGTCTGTTTTTGGAGAGTCTCAAACAAGCCCAGTCATCCCTAGTAAGAAACTCGCATTTCCAGGGTCCAGGTGGGATGGTGAGAATGGGTTGCAGAGGACTCCATCATTTTGGGCAATGGAAAGTTCCTTCTGTCTTTCAGAGAACAGTAGTCAACTTCCTGAAGCTCTACTTGAGGTCACAGGTCTATGCTTAAAATTGACAAAGTTTCAAAATTATACCTTATGTATCATATCATAAGATTAATTTAAAATGTAGAACAAGAAAACAAATAAGAAGCCACATAAAATGTCAAGCTTTTTATGGCTGCTGGAGCAACCTACTTCTTTCTGGACATGTGTCCATTTTGTGTATTGCATAGTGTCAGAAGCCCCAGGGGCTTCAAAGATTAGATGCACAATTACCCACACAGCAGCTCTGAGCACATAAATGCAATGTGTGTGTATGTGTGCATGGTATGAGTATAAGACCAGACAGGCTCCCAGTTCCTTGTGGACATGAGCCCTGTGGAGAGGGCTTTTAGCATCTCCATACCATGTGTTAGGCAAGCGTACAGTCCAGGTGCCATCAGATGACTTTTGGTGGATGCGAGCGATTTGGACCTGGTTGACAACACTGGTGGGGGTGCTGGTGCTGTGTGCTGTCCTATTGCTTTGTTCTGTGTGAGCAGCTTTTTCGTAATGTCCTCCCTTCTGTTAGATGGGTTTCCATATGCCTGGGTCATTCTGGAAGTGATCACTTGTTCTTCACGCTCCTGATGCACAGTAACCATGGATGCCTGTGTTTCTTTTGCTTCTCCAGGGTTATCTTCCTGCCAACGTTGACCGGAGACCAGCCACACTGCAGAGAAAGCAAAAGGAATACTTTGCTTTCATTGAGCATTATTACAACTCAAGGAATGATGAAGTTCACCAGGACACATATCGCCAGGTATGTGGGGCTTTCTCTTTCCCACGTATCACTCAATTCTGGGGTTTGGAGCTGGTTTGCAGGGGATGTTTCATCTATCAGGAACCTGATAGGCTTGCAGATTTATGTTTTCTAACAATAAACATTTGAAAGCAATTAATGGCAATTTGCTACCAGCAGCAACATCTGGCTTATTTGAGTTCCTTCTCGGAGGTAAAGCATGAGACTCAAGTCAGGTTACAAAATAGATGCTGAGCTCTGTTAGTGACGACCTTCATCTGCCTTGGGTGATGGTGGGCATGTGGCGCCTTGGCCTGTTCCTGGTACTCTCTAGCCTGCTTTTGAGAGGTGGCACCTTGACCTGTGACTGGCATTCTACAGCCTCTTTCTGGAGGGTAGTGCCTAGGCTTGTGGTTGGCACTCTGTAGCCTGTTTCTGTAGGACTATAGCTCCTCAAACTATTGCCTTCCTGCATTTGATTATTATATATTTACTGGCCCCTGAAGGTTTATGTCCAGATCACAGGCATCTAGTTAGAGATAGCATTTGCATGGTTTGGCTTTCTCTCTATAGGTTAGTCTTGCTAACACTTGTAGCCTTTCTCCTATTTCCCAGGCTTGCGATTGATGAGGCAGGCTAGGGGTAGGATATGGGGCATGATGGATGTGCTGTCCTATCCGCATAAGAAATACATTGCCCGTGGCTCTTGTATAAGTTTATTCTTGCTGGTAGAGGGCATAGAGGCAGGTCCATCTTCCATGAGTCTAGTGTACAGTGTGTATCTCTCCACAGGACTGTCACTGAAGGGAGCCATGTACTGAGGGTGGCTGTCCAACCAGTGGACCTTGGCATTCTTGTCTCTCACCCATGCCTGGGCTCCTGCATGTGGCCCTCCTGAGTTCTCTGACCTTGCTTGACCTTGCTGTTCTATGTGGGTGTCCCTCAGCAGGGTGCTTATGGACTTTCCTTCTATATGCTCTCTGTGTATTTGAATTGCAAGTTTATCTCACCTTGTTCCCCTGTGCTGAGGACCCAGATTCTGACTATCACCAGGAACCCTTTGAAGGACACAGAGAGCAGGCCTTTTGTAGGTGAGGAGGTTGAACCTAATGGCTTACTGTTGGCCACAGGCCAGCTAGTATTAGAGTGAAGTGGTGACCCCAGTTACTAGATGTTAGCTGCTTCTCTGCACATGGACAAGGATAGAGAGAGACTGCGAGTCCCCTTTGGGTTAAATGGCTCGCCTCTTCTCTCTCTGTGCAGGCTGTTGCTCTGGAACCCCAGAGTGATGCTAGTGCTGCTGGTATGGGGTGCCCGCCTGGGATGTGGAGCCGGTCTGTGATGCCGGCTGTGTTCAGAATGCTCCTGTTGGGTCACCTCTTGGACCCCACCCACGTGAGGTCTCTACTGAAGTTCCAGCAAACAGTGGCAAGACTCTCATGTCAGGTGGTGCTTAGGCAGGAATCTGCTGACACTAGCAGAGACATTCAAATGCTTCCTTTAAGGTGTTCTAGATTCCTCGTGGACATTGTACAATAGAGGAAATTATGGCCTGTGTTCCAGATAGTCTTGCACAGCTGAAACCCTAGGCTCTGTCTGTGTCCTTGAATCATGCTCAGTGTTGGGCTGAAAATCAGTGTTCACTGATTGCTTTGGCTTATGTTACTGTGGAGCTGAGGGTCCACTCTATTCCTAACCATGCAGCGTGCCTGTCACCTGAGGACAGTTGAGCCTTGCTCAGTTGGGTACCTCCTATTGAGGAGCCTCGTGACAGTCCTCAGAGCACGTTAAGGGCAAGTAGCATGTGTCATCCAGGACTTCTCTCATCCTATAATTTAAGCATGTGTCTCTCTGCATCTGCAGATCCACATCGACATCCCTCGGATGAGCCCCGAAGCGCTGATTCTTCAGCCCAAAGTGACGGAGGTAAGAGGAGCACTGGCTGGGGAGTCTGCTGGTGTCTGTCTCTCTGTGTGACTGCTGCTCACTGCACTTGAGGGGCCTGATCCAGAAGCCCCCGAAGTCCATAATTAGTCGACATGTGAACCACTGATTATTTTCAGAATGTTATTCTTGTATAATGATTCATACAAAAGAATATATGTAATATGTGTATGAGTATTTATAACAGAAACTTATGTCCTTGAATTTAGGAGCCAGAATCCCTCCAGTGCTGACCAACTACCTCTGTGAGCTTGAAGCTGGTAGCATAGAAGCTATTTCTCCATGCTCACGGTTCTGCTACCCAAGCTTCATCTCTGCCCCCCTCCCCCCATAAAAAGGTGTAGACTATCCGTCTTTGACTTATATTTGCCATACTTTGTGGCTTTAGCACTAAGGAAGCAGTGTGGTGTTTTTGTTGAGTCTGGAGCTGTATGTGCCATTCTTTGTACAATTCAGTCTCTGCAACTCGTATTTTCTTCTATTGTGTAGCAGTCAGGACAAATGTCTGGACGCCTCCCAATGTTATGCTGTTGAGACAGTGTTGGTAGAATCCTCATGTGCGTTTATGCGTGTGTACCCCTGTGAGAATTTCTCTGAGGCTTTCGTGATAACATCAGTATGCTTTCTGGAGGGGTCTGCAGATGATGCTCACCTGCAGTGCTGGAAGTCTGGATTTCCACTCCTGGGCAGTTCTTGGAGCATGTCCAGGCTCCCGAGCTCTATGTGTCTGGTGGATATTCTTATCATGCTCCTGGCTTCACGTTCCCTAGCTAAAGAGCATATATGCATATAGAGATGGGTGTCTTCTGTGCCCTGTTCTGGGAAATGCTTGTGACTGTCTATACCACCCCTTTTCTTTTTTTTTTTTTACCCATTTAAAAAAATAAGTTTGTAATCTTTATACATTTGGGATTCTAATTTTTTTAAATATTTTATTTATTTATTTATTATGTATACAATATTCTGCCTGTGTGTATGCCTGAAGGCCAGAAGAGGGCACCAGATCCCATTACAGATGGTTGTGAGCCACCATGTGGTTGCTGGGAATTGAACTCAGGACCTTTGGAAGAGCAGACAATGCTCTTAACCTCTGAGCCATCTCTCCAGCCCGGGATTCTAATTTTTGACAGTTATTTGATGGGCTATGCTTAGCCTTGCTGAGCTGAATATGATGCCCCCTTAGGTTATTATGGAATGCTTACTTTAAGAACTCTTTTCCCTCAACATCTGTCTTATAAGTCTTCTCTCATCTTCTCATCTGAAAGTTTTTCTTTCCCCGCCATTCATTTAATTTGTAGCTGATAGCAGCATCAGCAGGCAGTCAGTGGGGAGCGTGCAGGAACTTGGCCTTGTCACTGCAGTGTTCTGTCTGTGCCACATTCGCAGGTGTCCATGAGAACCCTAGTGCCTCCCCCTCACTCTTCTGAGTTGACTGGGTTATTTTAGCCTTCACTCATTCATGTTATTTTCAGAATCACCTTAACAGTTTTCTTTTTAAAGTCTATTTGGTTTCTGAACGGAATCTAGTCCTATTTTTATTTGTTATTTTGAGACTAGGTCTGTCTAAGTTGCCCACGGTAGCTTTGAACTCACTCTTGCACATTCCCCAAATTTCAGATCCTCTTGGCCTTAGCCCACCAAGTATCTGGGATTGTAGGCCTGGGCCAGTAGACCAAGGGGATCCTTTATGAAAGGTCTTGTACATGCTTTATTAGATTTATTCCTAACCTTTATATTTTTGTTACTAAAGTAAGTGGTATCGCTTTAACGTAGACTTACTCTCTGAAATACTTTGTTTTTCATCTTTATTTTCCCCAGTAAATGCATTTTGAACCATGGACATCTCTTGCCTGCTCAGTAAAGCTGCTCAAAAATTCTAACATTGCTGAAATAAAAGTGCTCGTAGATTGTGGGGCACAGAAGGGGAAATGAGTTTCCACAGGAGTGCTGCTCCAAGGCCCTTCTCTCTGATTGCCCTTCTCAGTGCTGTGCTCACAGAGTCTGGAAACAAGGCTAATGCACCTCTCCTTTACTTAAGGTTTTCTTTAAAAATGGAAAATAGATTTTGGTTTGTCTTTGTGTGATTCTGTTTTTACCCTACAACTTGGCACATTGCTTACAGAGCTGGCCTGTGACCTCTGGTCTCACTTGTGGTTCAGAGTCACCGCCATTGGTGACTGACTGTGGTCAGGCGTTGGTCCTCTTGCTTTGCAGCTTTTCCCTGACTGTGAGTTTTACTCAGCCCCTGAGACTCCTCCAGAGCTATGGAGGTGTGTATTTAGCAATTGGCAGTGCTGAGCAGGGACTGAGCAGCCTGTAGGACAGGCAGACCTCTGGGGGGAGGAGGGCAGACTATCCAGGCTGCCAAGGGTGACTGTGGATAATTTGAGTGTGACTGCACTGGGAAATACGACATGAGGAGCAGGGGCTTGAGGAGAAACACTGAAAGGTGGGTCTTGTGTTGGCTAGTTTTCCAGAGCCAATTAGATTTCTGGCACCTCGGAAGTTGGGCTATATCCATGGTGACAGTAAATCTATTGGCATGGTAGCTTCATGAGATAGAAGTTGATTAGCGTCCTCAGAGCTAGTTGTTTGTTAGACGACTGGTTGCTACTGTGCACTTGACTTTAACCTCAGAGTTCAAGCCGCTGCTTGGTGCTCTTGCTCACATTTGCATCCCACTAGCAGGGAATTAATATGACACAGATAGGAAGAGCAGGCACATCCCTTTGAAGTCATATGAGTTGGCAGTGTGGTACTGCTTGTACCACGGTGACTTAGTTTGGTGACATGGAGTTACTTCACTGGACATAGATGGGAAAATGAAGCAGCATCCTGAGAACAGAATTTCACATGGCAGCTTGGTGAGGCTCAGGGGTGTTTTCTGAAATCAGGCTTCCCCCCCCGCCCCAAAAAAACACTCCAGTATTGATATTTGAAAGAAAAGCTAGCCACCTTTCACTTTTAGTTCCTGCCCATTTTATTGAATGAAGTCCATCTAAGACGACTTGTGGCACTTAGCTATTGGGGCTAGTCCTGTGTGTTTGTTGAAGACCTGTATTCAAGTGCAGATGTTGGCAGCTTCAATATTTGCGCAGGGGCCTTTCCTCCACAGCCATCCTGTTGTCTGTCCTTTGCTTCTTAGAGCAGCCAGAGTAAGAAGAAGTGAGAGACTGCTCCAAGGTTGCTGCTGAGACACGATACCTTGTTACACCTGAACAGACCCAGCATAGTGAACCACATAGGCTGTGAAACCCAAGCTTTGACCTGCAACTCTGAGTGGACCTAGGAGCTTCCTGTGACTGGGAAAGAAGGGATGTTTTTCGAACTCAGGTCCCAGTGGAGCATCAGCCTCTTCTGTCAGACATCAAATGTTTTATGAGTGGAGGTGGCAGTATGCCTAGGTCCAGATTCTGGTCCCCATATGCCTCGTGTGCTTGGGGTGGGGGTGGGGGCTGTGGGCAGGTGCTGTTCTCTGCTCTGTAGCCCCTGTTGACAGCACTCCTGATCTGCTGGTGCACCTGTGCTTGCCAGGTGACTGGCAGCAGCCCCCTGTTCCCTCCTTGTCGTGACTGTGCTGCAGTATCCCTGCCCTCATCTGATGTTTACTGTCCACATCACCACGAGCTGTGCGGAGATGCTGAGTGGGAACCTCCTTGCTGTTACTCTGTCCTTGGTCTGCAGGCTCTGCCGGGGAGAAGCTGCCCCTTCCTTCTCACTGCGCCCTGATTCTTCTTACAGGTCTTCCTCCCCCCT
>NC_022017.1:24873116-24874051 GCF_000317375.1 Microtus ochrogaster | reverse complement strand
GAGGGGAATCTGAGCCTGATGTGGGCTGTTGAAACCTCAGAGCCCACCCCTAGTGACACACTTCCCTAGTGACACCCCTTCTTCAACAAAGTCACGTGTCCTGGTCCCTCCCAAACAGTCCCCAACTGGAACTAGACATTCAAATATAAGAGCCATTCTCATTCAAACCACCACACTTGGTATCATGGTTCCTTTTCTACTTTTTATTTTTATTTTTAATTCACAAATGGGGCCACAGGAAATTTTACTTGCTATTGAATCAGTTCATCAAACTTTTCTGGTGTCTGTCAGATAAGAGTTGGTCTATCAATCATTCCTCTTCTTGATTTTTATGGCAAAAACATCAGAGCAGAAGACTGGCTGCCTTTAACATATATGCCCAAGTTAAAGAAATCTAAGATTTAATTTAATTTTTAATTTCAAGTCCCCACTGTCAGGCCCAAGACAGAGAATGGTGTTGGTGTCTTTGAAGTCCCTTCTTTTTCCTCAAGCTCCTCTATATGATATAAGTAACCCCTGGGATAATGGTGGCTCTCTAGTTTTTTGTCATGGCTTTGCCATGTGGCATATGTATGGACTGCTACTCATTATGGTAGGCATTGATAGATGGTCCTAGCAGTGTGCGTATGTGTAGTGCTCCTTGGGCAGTGCGCCCCTGAGTATGCCTGTCCTTTATAGTGGTAGATGTTGACAGATGGTGTTAGCAGTGTGCGCTAGCTAGTGTGTTTCGTAAGGGTGTTTTTGTTCTTACATAAAGTACTTTGAATGGATTTACCTGAGTATTACATATCTATGTGTTCCCTATTCCCTAATGTTTTCATTTTTACTTTAAAAAAGCTAATCATACAATATAATGGATTTCATTAAAACATTTTACACATGTATGTACTTTGCTTGTGTTCCTGCCATTAATTATCCTTTCTTCTGCCTTGCTC
>NC_022017.1:24855842-24872601 GCF_000317375.1 Microtus ochrogaster | reverse complement strand
GAGTGCTGGGATTAAAGGCATGTGCCACCACTGCCTGGCTACCATGTTTTCTTTATTCATTCATCTGTTAATGGATTTGGCTGTTGTGCATAGCCTTGCATAACCATACTTAATTCTCTCCAGCTAAATACCCAGAAATGATGTAGGAAGATCATATGGCAGTTCTGTTTTGGGTGTGTTAAGAACACTCTGTACCGATTTCCTAGGGGCTGCATGTGTCTACATTCCCCCAGCTGTGGGGTTAGGCGTCTCCTTCCCACTAGCGTTAGTTATTGTTTGAAGGGTAGCCTCTCATTTTGGAGTGAGATAGACTTTCAAAGAAGTTTGGTTTTGTTATTTCCCTCATAGCTAAGGCTGCTGAAAACTTGTTCATGTATTAATTGGCTCTATGTATTTCCCTTTTAGAGACTTGTGTGGTCAGTTCATTTGCCTGTTTATTGATGGGATGAGGTTTCGGTGTTCAGCTTTTTGTGGTTTTTGTAGATTCTGGATATCAACCGCCTGTCAGAGGACAAATTGCTCCCTCCATTCTGCATGCCATCTCTGCACTCTTGTCTCATACAATCCAATCTGTCAGTTCTTGCTGGGCTTTCCCAGACCACTGAAGTCCTAGTCCTGTGTTTTCCTCTCAGGTTCAAAGTTTGAGGTCTTAGTAAAGTCCGTCATCTGTTTTGAATTGATTTTTTTTAAACTTGGTTGAGAGATAGAATCTAAGTCATTTTCCTCTAGTGGTTTAGAAAAGGCTGTGTTTCCTTCAGTGTATGCTTTGGCACCCACGGAAAGTCAGGTAGGTGCAGCTCTGTGGGTTTGTTTCTGGGTCTTGGGTTCTATTCCCTTGGTCTGTGTTTCTGTAGTGTACTTTGGCTCAGGGATTGTGGTGGCTCCATCATTGCTCCTTTGCTTCTGGCTTGTCCTTCTACATGTGCATTTCTGAAATGGTCCCCATGTGGAGAGCCAGTTGTGGCCCTGGCCACCAGCAACCACTTGTTTGCTGTCTGTCGGGATTTCCAATGTGCTGGGACTCCTTCCCCTGGCCTTGGCTCCCTTGGTTTGTCTGTCTTCTTTGTTCTGACTAGTCCTTGATTATTGCCTCCTTGAGTCTTGTGGGCTAGGTAAGGCCACCTATGCCTGGTTCTGTTCCTTGATTGCTTCTACCTTTCCTTGTGTGGTAAGGTCAGCTGGCTAGGTCTTGTGGACTTTCACAACTTGAGTTGCATCTGTTGATTAGTTTGGAGAGAACTAATATTTTGCTTTTGTGTTTACTTAGTTCTTGTCCTTAGTTTTAAAAGATTAATTTTATTTTTTATATATGCATATTTACCTATACCACATACATGCAGAAGCCTGCTGAGACTGGAAGAGGATGTCAGATCTCTTGGAACTAGAATTATATACAATTGTGAGCTACCATGTAGGTTCTCTGGAAGAGCAGCAAGTACTGAGCCATCTCTCTAGCTCCCCTTGTCTTTATATTTAAAAAAGTTTCTTACTTATACTTTTCTTATTTTTTATTTACTTATTTATTTGATGTATAAAGGTGTTTTGCATGCATCTGTCTGTGTACCATGTGCATGCCTGGTGTTTAGAGGCCAGACGGTGCTGTGAGATCATCTTGGAACTGGAGTTACAGATGACTGTGAGTTGCCATGCGGACTGGAAATGAAGCCCAGGTCCTGTGAGAGCAGCTGGTGCTTTACTTACTTGAGTCATTTCTTCAGCCTTACTTTTCTTTAACTTTAAATAGAGTTTTTACCTTGACAACCTGTGAAATGTGCTCAGACAGTCTTATAGTATCTTTTAAATTTTCACTTTCATTGTCTTACTGTTTTATTGTCAATATATAGAGTGCTAATACTAGGGTTAATGCCATTGCCAATGTAGAAAGTGCTAGGGACACAGCACAGTTGGAATCTTGATTTACAGTGTGTACCTCATGTGATAATATGATCTTTTTGAGACACACTTCAGGCTTGTTATAGACTTTTGCGTTTCAAAGATTTATTTATATTTTTGTTTATGTGTGTGTCTGTGTGAATTGATGCCATGTGTGTTCAGGTGCCCATGGAGGTCAGAAGAGGACATCAGACTCCTTGGAATTGGAGTTAGAGGCATTTGTGATGTGCCTGAGCCAGCTCTCCAGACCCTCAGTGTGTTCTCCACTTCTGTTTTGTTTCATTAATCAGGTGTCAGGACTGGTTTTTCTCCTTAGTATTCTGTGCTGTTGGAGTTTAAAGTATGAGAACCCCACAGGTCTTCCCAGCATGGGCTGCTCCCCTCTTAGAGAGACTTTGGCAGTAGTGTGTGCTGTGGTGGCAGGACTATTTATTTATTTATTTATTTATTTAACATTTCTGACACCATGTTTGATATGGAATCCTGAGCAAAGTGACATTTTGTTGGGCCTCATGAGTCCTGGGCATGAGATCCAGTGTAACTTCCTAAGCCTAACTTGAGTTTGGTGAGGCCTAGTGTAACTTCTTGAGCCTAGCTTGAGTTTGGAGACCTGTCTCTGGCTACCCAACCTAGGCCTGCCTCTGCCCAGCCACTGCTAATGTGGCAGAATCATTGGCCTTTATTCCTTGGTCTGCCTTGGCCCATCCCAGGCTTCTCCACCCCCATCAAAACCCTATGTAAGTCCCTGCTTGATACCATTAACCGAGATCCTGCTTTGACAGACTCCAGACTCAGTGGGTGTGTTTCTCTCCTGTGGCCAAATGGGGGAGGGCGGCTGCTGGGTTGTTCAACACTCACTATCCTGCTCAGCCCCAGGGAAAGTCTGGCCGGTCCGGCTCTGCTCCTGCTCTTTTCACTGACCCTCTGTTTCCCTTTTAGTGTACAGAACATCTTGGTTCCCTCATGTGTGCTGAGTGGCTATGTTTGGTTCTGCAGAGGAAGCATATGGTGGATGTTTGATAAGGCATACCAAATAAGGACAGGTGTGCTCAGACTCTGTACGTGTGTGTGCGTGGGCATGTGCGTGCCTATACATGAACATGTGTATTTGAATGTGTTTGTGTACGTGTGTAGGCATGCATGCATGCTCACCCACGTAGTTTGTATTGAGGCAAGGAGTTGCTGTTCGCATATCTTTCTCTGTTGCTTCTTCACGGTATGTTTTGAGACAGAGCTTCACTGAATCTAGAGCCTATGCTAGTGGTCTATCCATCTCTCTCCCTCTCCCCTCCCAGTGCTGAAGTTCTAGTCATGCTTCTCATAATTCAACTTCTTTTATGTGGGTGCTGGAATTCTGAACTCAGGGCCCCATGCCTACATAGCAGGGACTTAACCTACTGAGCCACATCCCCAGCCTGGCCACTTGATTTCTTCAGACAGGGGGTAACGTGTGATAGTGAGTATTTCATTAGCAAGTTTAAGAAAAGAGCCTTTAGGAAGAGTTCAGAGTTTGTGCTACTTTTGATGCAGTCCTCCACTAGCCGACATGGATATCAAGAATGGTGAACAGACTCTAAGAACTAATAATGTCTTTGAGTGTCCATGGTCAAGGCCTCTCCGACCAGTATATTTCCAGTAGGCACATCCATGGAGCAAGGGTCTCTCTTTACTATGCCCTTTGGTGAATCATGCGTGCTTCTCCACATCTTCAGCATAAGTTAATGTCCTGTGCCTCATATGACCTCCTTATATATGCTCTTTGCTGTGCTGACCCTGCCTCCACTGACGTTCCTGTTAATGTGAGCACATTGCTTCTACCCTTCTGCTCAAAGTGCTCAAAATCCAAGTTTTTTTTTTCTTCTTCTTCTCATGGAATTGTGGGCTCTATGAAGAATGACCCCACTCCCCAGAACACTTTCAGATGATATGGCAAAAGATTTTCAGGAATTGTTAAGTGACTGTGGAATCAGGACTGGTTTTGCCACTCCAGCCACCGCCCACTGACTGGAAGTCAGCTTTAGCTTCTTCTCTAGCTGCCTGTGCCTGTGCCTGTTCCGTGTGGTTCTGGGTAAGCTAGGTCTTTGAGATCATCGAGACAGGTCTGGTAGCATCAGACTTGGACAGCCGAGCTGACTGAAAGCTTGCCTTTGCTCATAAGAAACTGGAGTATTTCTGGATTTTTCTGAGGAGTGCAGCCTGCTCTTTGAGCTACAGGAGTGGTGAGGTGTGCTAGGTCACTAGTAGCTGGCAGAGGCCTGCTTTGAGACTCCCTCAGGGGCACTGTTGGCTCTCTGTAGTGGAACTGGAGGGCACTGGCCTCCCAATTGCAAGTTGGGCTCATCTGTCCTCAAAACACACTCTGTGCTTCGAGTGCCTGTGTTCCCCAGGAAGGTGCTGTGCCTTACTCTTGGGTGGTCCTGATAGACCTTGAGTCCCACTGACAGAGGCTGGTTGCTTGGAGCCTAAGTCTTAGAGCCCAGGCCAACTCAGGTCTTTATCCCCAACTTTCTCAGGCCTTTCATGATGTGTCCTGTTTGCCTCTGTGGGTGTGAACAGATGGAGCTCTCCTTCTGCTTGGCTGTGGCAGTCCCCTGTGCACTGAGCACCTGTACTGTGGATTTGTTAGTGTGGATGTGTCCCAAGTCAGCATTGACTTTCTTTTTTCTTGGTTGCTTCCGTTTTTATATTTTCGATCCAGTGTGTCTCACTAACCTTGATGCTCTTAGATTCGGTGAGGCAGACTGGACAGTGAGCTCCAGAGATTTGCTACCTGTTTCTGCCCCTAAGATCAGGATTATAGCCAGCTCTGACTTTTCATATGTATTCCTACCTGAGGTCCTTGTGCTACAGGGTGGCACTTAGTGCCTGTGCTGTCTCCCCGGCCTCTGAGCTCGTTTTTACTTTATTTTAGCTGTTTAGTGGTGCTAGTGATTGTATTCAGGACCCTCACCCATGCTAGGCAAGTGCTCGGTTAGCGAGCTGTGCCCCAGCCTCTGAACTTGTTTAAATATTCATTTCTCTCTAGGAAACTTGACTGATGGAAAATGTATATGAACCTATATGCATGAGTGTGTCACTCATTCAGCAAATATTGAGCTGGCGCCTGCTGTGCTACAGGTGGTGCTTGTTTGTTATTCACTCGAGCAGTGGGGTGATGGTGTACTGGTGTGGGAGTGGGGCTGCCTTTCAGGACTCATTTTGCCACTGGTAAACTCCTTGTTTTGGGATCAGAGGCTGTGCTTGTGTGGGCTCTAGGCCTCTCCTCTGTAAGTCATGGGTTGATGTGTTTTGGGGCTCTAGACTACCAAGCCCAGCCATACATAGGGGTGCAGGTGATGTAGGAAGGGCCTGATGTCCCAGAGTGTGCTGGCTCTTCAAGATTTGGTGTGCTTAGAGGGTCTGCGACTCTTTTATTCATGTGAGCATTCTTTCACTGCCATTACTGTACTGCTTGCCTGTGTGAGGTCGGACAGAGTAGTAAGACCTGGCCTTGGCTGGCTTTGGAGCCCAGTACTAAGCAGGAGCCACCAGGGAATGACAGTGGGAAGGACGGGAAACCAGAGAGTCACAAAGTAGGACATGACTGTCTTTTCCATAGAAAAGGTGGGCAGGGAGTAGACAGTGCAGACAGGAATTGTTGAACTGGTCTCAAATACCAGAACTTAGTTGATCTAGAAGCAAGGAGAAGCCCTTAGGGCTGTGGGAACTGAGATGGCAACCTCCTGGGCTCTCAGGACGGTACAGAATGTGGGTACTGGCTAGAAGAGGCTTTTGGTTTGGGGAGAGCGGGCTACTATGCTCATGGATCAGCAGTAGGTCTTTAGCCTTGGCGGGGATGTGCATACATATGTGTGGGTGGCCTGGGTGGTGTGATTCTGTTGTACCTTGATAAGATTAATCTTAAGAGTGAAGATGGAGGAGAGTGAGTGGGTTGAGAGAGGACATTGAAGAGGAAGGGTCAGTCGAAGGTGAGTGTCCTGAGGAAGGAGGAAGCCAGGATAATTATTACATTTGTGGCTCAGGAAGCTGGGTGCCTAAATGTGTCTTCTTGGATAGAGATAACTTTCTAGGACATTAAGAAATCTATTTACCTTGTGGGGACATGGATGCATGTACATGCGCATGAGAAATGGATACATGCATGTGTGCTACATCCCTCTTTCTCTCCCTTCCTTCTACCCCCTCCCACTTCCCACTGACCTGCCCACCCATCTATCTCTATTGTTTACCAAGCCCTGCTCTGCTCTCCATCCCTGTGGTCTGCTGGTCTCCAGGCAGCATAGAAGCTAGTGCTAATGGTGGGGAAGAACTGAACTCTGGGATTGGTAAAGTACTATGGTGCTGTGAATCAATAAAAAGTTAAGATCATTGGACTTTTGCAAAGAAACTGGAATTGATATCTGTCTATGTTTTGTGCCTTAGTATTGGAGACAATGAGAAATATTGATGGCATATATTTAAGTAAATTTTTACTATGTTCATTTCTTGTTTTACTGCCAATTCCATTTTCTTTCAGATTTTCGAAAGGATCTTGTTTATATGGGCTATCCGACACCCTGCCAGTGGATACGTTCAGGGGATAAACGACCTGGTCACTCCGTTCTTCGTGGTCTTCATTTGCGAGTACATAGGTAGGCGCACACCACAACACTGTGCCTCCTGGATGCCCAGTTTGAGCTTCAGCGGATCCGCTCTGTTCTCTGCACAGTTATATCCGTGCTGAAAAGCCTTTCAGCATCACAATGCTAATGAGTGACAGTTGTGTTGGTCAGGGCTCTCTAGAAGGACAAATCTTATAGATTCAATCAGTCTGTCTGTCTGTCTGTCTGTCTGTCTGTCTGTCAGTCATCCATCCATCTAGGGGATTTATTAGAATTGTTTATAGGCTGTGGTCTAGCTAGACCCAGAATGGCTCTCTACCAGTGGAAAGCCCAAGAATCCAGTAGTTTTTTAGTCCCTAAGGCTGATGTTTCAGCTGTTCTTCAGTATGTGTATCCTGAAGAAGTAGGCCAGTGAAGGAATGTACTTGCTAGCAAGAATTAGAACAAGCAGGCAAAGATCTAAAGCTTCCTTCTTCTATGTCCTTTATATAGGCTGCCAGCAGAAGCAGTAGCCAGACAGCCTGTGAGTTTTAGTTAATTCCAGGTGTAGTCAAGTTGACAACCAAGAATAGCCATTACAGTCATGGAGAGGGACAGTCTTATCCTTGAGGCCAGCTTTAAAAAAAAAAAAAACACTTTGAAATCCACACTCAGCCATTGCAGATATGCTCACAACTGACAATACCCCATTAAAAAAATACTAAATGTGGAGAAATGAGTCTATTTGGGAATTTGGGTTTTCCTAGTGGCCACTGACTTTCAGGGCTTCATTTCACTGGGTAAGGCTAATGTGGTTGATAGTCAGTGACTTGTGTCTAAGCTGTGAGCCAGGCATGCTTTTGTTGATTTTTCAGAATTTTCTAATTCTGACATCAGTAGCATTGCTTTATTTGAAGAATTACATGCAAATTGTTAGCTGTGTGAGGGGTAGACTGTACCTGTATCTTTAAAAAAAATTAGAGCTTGTTTTGTATGTGTGTGTATAGGTAGGTTGGGTGGCAGGTAGGGAGGTAGGTAGATACATGCCCCAGCATGCCTGTGGAGGCCAGAGGGCAATTTGTGGAAGTCTTTTCTCTCCTTCAGGCTTGGCAGCAAGCCTCTATGCCCACTGAGGCCTCTTGCCTGCTCATGTGTCCTTTTCTTTCATTTGCATTAGAGTAGCAAACTGTAAAATGATATTACTTGCTCCGAGCACTTCTAAGTTTATAACAAGTCTGATTGGTGATGTGTACACTTTGTGATTCATCTGTGGAAACAAATTGAGTACAAAGGCGGGGTTATTCTTCAGCTCGAGCATCGCATTTAAAATTGACAGTGTTTGTTCCCTGAGTCCCCTCCTCATCTGGCGCTGGCTTGTTTTTATGTAGTTATGGACGGAAGCGTTTCAGCTCTCATTCTGCTTTAGATCCTTCCTTTTGTGGCCATCTGGAGAGATGGGATCACTCAAGGACAGGTCAGCCTGAGGATGAAAATATATCCAGTGAGCGGATTGTATCATGGGTCATTGCTAAGCAACTAGGGAGAGCCACTGCTTACTCTCTAGTATCTCTGTCCTCCCCTGCCACGTCTGAGAAGTAACAAGGGTGCTCCTGATGGTCCTTAGAGCAGTAGGGCCTCTGTCTATGGTCCTCAGTTAATGGAGAAGTTCAATCACAATGCTTAGAGGACTGATGGTCCAGGCTAAATGGACCGTTTGATTAATGTGGTAAATACGTTTGCTTTAACTGCTTTGTCACTGACTTATGTTGTAAGACCCAAGCATTTCTTAATGCATTTCCTGATTATTAGCAGACAGGGTGAATGGCGAAGACTGTGTGTTAATTGTCCAGGAGAAACAATGATTGGAGGAGGTAGGGACTATGCTCTGAGTCAGTTCTGAACTGGGTGCAGACGCATTCCTACTTGAACACACACACACACATGCGCGCGTGCATGCATGCACTTGGACATACATATGTACAGATACAAATGAACATACACACATATGAACTTATGTACACACACTAAATAAGTAAGTTAAAACTATTTTTTTTTTAAATTAGACAGTGGAGGCACATTCCTTTAATCCCAGTATTTGGGAGGCAGAGATAGGCAGATCTCTAAGTTCAAGGCCAGTCTAGTTTACAGAGCGAGTTTCAGGATAGCCAAGGCTACACAGAGAAAAAAAAATTTAAGTTACAGGATGTAGAGAAATAGCCCAGTGTGGAGAAGAAACTGGGCCAGAGAAAGATGAATTGGTGACCATAGCAGTGTGTTGGAGAGCTTTAGGGAGATGGACTGTTTTCACAGAGAATGTTCTGAACTGTTATTACAGCGGGAGATTGAGGATGACCCAGACTTGCAGACCTGGGTTGGCATTCCTGCAGGCTCCGAGAAAAGGAATGTGCATGGGCTGTGTCTCAGAAATTTTGATAAGTGCAGGCAATCACTGCTCTGGACCATCCCTGAGAAGGGCGGTCTTGGGGCTTGGACGGGGGAGGCTCTAGATCACCTTCAAGGTCACTACAGCCAAGGGAAGAGGACAGGGTCCTAGAGAATGGGCCCAGATGGGAGACAGGCAAGCAGATGAACCCTTTGGCTACTATGACTCAGTTTATATGAGCCCTTCTGGGTGTCTGCATTTTCCTCAGGACTGTCTCTTGGGTGTGTCATGCTGCAGAGCAGGAGTTTGGCAAATCCATCTGGATTGCATCCCTACGATGTTTATCTGCTGTGCAGTTAAGAACCAGACTTTTAAACCCATGTAAGAGAGTGTTGCCACTTTTGGGAAGTACAGATAATGGGGAAAGGATAGGTGGGAACCCTCGATCTCCCCTCGTTGGTGCACTCTTCTGGGATTCCCTCCTCTAGTTGCTGAGGAGTCGCTTGGGTTCCTGGGACACAGTAAAGGTTAGCAGATGGGAGGAGGGTGGTAATGCAGCCTGTGGTCACTTGTGACACAGTAAAGGTTAGCAGATGGGAGGAGGGTGGTCATGCAGCCTGTGGTCATTTGTGGGTGACAGTGATTTTGGTGCTCCCTCTGAGTCCTCTTCTGCACACCTGTATTTGGGCAATTGGCAGCACACTGTGTTCTTACTGCTTTTCTTGCATGACTGTAACATATGCTTTCTCTATTGTATTGAGACATCTTTCTGAGGCTCATTCCTGCCTCCTGCATGTGTTAGTCTGTGAGATAATGTCGTATAATTCATGAACTCATTCTGCTGCTATTGTATTTTTTAAAGCCCCCCCCAATATATTTTTTAAGAAAATCCTATACTTTTCAAATAACCACTATCATATTTTGTCCAAGAATGTTAAATTTGGCTTAAAATTAAGAAACATTATTTCATCATCTAGAATCACATATTTTCAGCAGAGTATGTATTTTAGTTTAAATAAATATTTTGAGCATAGGGAAAAAAACAACAAAGATGCATTCCCCCCACGCATCTCTGCTATTTCAATTTAGAAACAATTTTGACCAGGCACTTTGGGCTGATACCTCAGGGTAATTGAATGTTTGTTGGCTGCACGGGGAGAATGACGATGGCTGTTCTGCCCGATGAAGACTATCTCACAGTGGATTCTTGCTCAGGAGGTTTAATCTCAGGTTGATTTGATTCTGTATGTCATCTTTCCATAAATTACTCTTGAAAGCAAACATGGCAGGGGACTGGAACAAACAATGCATTTTCCTATGAGCATTAAGAATATTTATTTCTGTGTTTCCTGTGTAAGTCAGAGTTTCAGAAGTACAGCTTGCTCTTAGCATTGCTTTCTGGAGAGGATGTTCCTGACCATGGTTAACGTAGGTAGAGCTGCTGCGCTATATCCAGTGTATCGGCACAGGAAGCACATTCCTACTGGACAACCGGACACTAGCTGTTTGTGTGACCACCGGAGTCAGGCTTTGAGGAACCGTGAGAGGATGAAGTGCTGCTCGAATCTCATTCAGGGTCAGTTTTAGCAGTGTGTGCTTTTGTGTGGGCTTCACTCTTACTTCACTGTACATGTCTTTCTCATGTGTGATGTGAGCCTGGACAACAGCTAAATTCATCTGCCTGCTTCCTCCAGTGGGGACATGCTACTGCTGTCCACAGGTTGTTTCCAAGCCTGTGGAGGCAAATCTAGAGTGCTGTGTACAGTGCAGTTTCTGTGGCAGCTGTCATCCAGGAGGAAGCGGAGATGGTGTAAGTGGCCTAGAGTGTGACTGACCCAGCTGTCCTGGCTTGCAGATTCCCAGTGCCTATGAATTTACAGGCATTTTCAAAATGCCAGAGCAGTGCACTTCTGCTGACAGATTGGAAAACACATTTGGTCACAGTGTGGCCACATGGGCCGGGAGATGTCCCTGGGAGGTGCGGAGTCTTCTTAGGTCTTGTCAGTGCACTGTTGTACATGGTAGCCATGATGTTGTGTACACATATTTCAGGATTGTTTTCTTTTTACTCTTCTAGTATTTGCAAAGCCATCCAATATTTGAAAAGAAATGTTTAAAAATTGGTTATGTAATAGTTATACTAATGGGTAGGAAAACTCAGCAGAAGACCAGTCAAAGTTTGGGAGATGGAGGACCAGTGAGGATCATCCACTTCTCAACCATCTGCTGGTCACTTTGCAAGAACAAAGGACATGCTCATTCTTAGGGCATAGGGCACTCGCTCCATGCTAGACAGGTGCTGACACTCAGAGGAACCTCGTGAGAATCAGGCATGCTGTGTTCTAGACTGTAGCATTAGAACGGAAATCAGTGGCCATCTGACAAAATGGAAATTTTAGAACTCAGAACGGGCATGAGGAGCCCTGTGAGATGAAGAAGGTGAACGTGAAGCACAGAAGCTGTGGGTGCAGCCGGTTAGAGCCAGCGCAGACCCATAGTTGAACTGACTGCACTAAGAAGTGCTCTCAAGCTGTTGAGGTTGCTTGCTGACACTGGAAGAACAAACGAAAGCAGGAACAAACAGAAGACGGGGAGGGGTGTGCCAGACTAGAAGAGAAATAAATGAGATGTAGAGCAGAAGAGAGAAAGTCTGCACAGCTTTAGCTGAACTGAGCAGGTTGGAGGAAGGGAAAGAGGAGGGCACTCAAGTAATTGACACCGATAATTTCAGAAATGCAGAGCACCAAGGGATTTCATGAGTAACCTCCAAGTAAATGCAGAACGGAGGGATTGCACAGAAGGCACTGGTTTCCAAGCTGTGCTAACTAATTCTGTATAGCCAGGCTGATGGCCAGACACCAGTGTGTGTTGCTGCAGATGTGAATTTGTGAGTGACATTTAAATCAGTTGCCTTTGAGTTGAGCAGACAACCCCCAATGTATAAGTGTGCCTCCTCCTAGTCACTTGAAGGCAGTGACCAGAAAGCGTTGTCCCGGAGGAAGCAGGGATTCCTTACGTGTGTAGCCTGTGGTTGAGTTGCTAGCTTTTTGGTCTGCTCTACTTACCTGTAGATTTCAGATTTGCTGTTCTCCACAGTCCTGTGGGCCAGTTTCTGGAAATTAGTTTCTTCCCCTCCCTCCACATGTTTATAGGTATAATATAGATCTATATCTTATGCATGTATGAGATTGGATGTAATATCTAAAACAGCTCCATAATGCCCAGGCCATATGTGTGATAACCCAAAGTTTTTCCAACGAAAGAGGGAGGAACATTTTTACACTCATCATGCAGGGCCATTGTTGCCCCAGGAGCAGAACCAGATGGGAGACCCTGCAAGAAGAAAACTACACACTGAGATTCCTTAACAAATGCCAGCAAGCCAGGTGTAGCAAAGTGGATAAAGGGATTCTGTATTGTGAGAAGTAGAATTTACTCCATGACTTCAAGAATGCTTCAGTGTATGAAAATCAATATAATATCCTTTATCTACAGACTAAAGACTAAAACCAAGTGATTATGCCATTTAATATAGAAAAAAATATTGACAAAACCCAATGTAGCCTAGCCCTTTGGAGGTAAAAACATTTACAAATGGGTGCTAGAAGGAATCGCCATATTAGGACAGCTAATAAAGGTGATGCTTTACTTATGCAAAGGAGTAAAGCATCACCTGGCTCTCACATGACGTTAAGTGAACCACAGACCCATGTCTAAGAGTTCTTGAGAAGCCAGGCATGGTGGTGCACATCTTTAATGCCAGAACTCAGGGGTTCAAGGCCAGCCTCAGCTACATAGTGAGATCCTGGTTCAAAAATTTAAAAAGAATAAAGCTTTATGAGATGGGGGGGAGGGGAAGAGAAATTAGCTATCATGACCTGGGTTAGACCATCTTTTCTCAGATACCATGCCTGAAGCAAAAGAGACAAAAGCAAAACCCAGGCTTCCTCAAATGAAAATGTTTGTATTGTAAATGGTACCCTCAAGTATAAAACCACAAACCTAAGAATGGGGAAGTGTATGCAAATTATAAGTATGCTGAAATATCTGGTGTGTACAGAGACCCTTATAACTTGGTAAGATGACCTGCTTCAAAGAGGGCAAAGGGTTTCAGTGGACATTTCTCCAAAGACGATATGCGAATGGCCAATAAAAACGCATCACTATCAGTCACCAGGGAAGACAATGTGAGCCAGTTCTTCCTACTCCCATAGACAGGATGGCAGTAACAAGTGCTGTGGTCTGAATGTGTACTGCCCCCACCCCCCGGCTCATGTGCTTGGGCACTTGCTCCCAGCTGCTGGTGCTGTTATGGACCCCTATGAGGTGGAGTCCGTCTAAAGGAAGTGGTCACCTGTGTCAGGCTTTGAAATTTTGTGCCTCCACCCCTCCCCGCCCCCATCTGTTGTCTGCTTTCTAACTGGTACAGTGTAACCAGCAAGCTCGCCCTCCTGCCACCATTCTCCCATGCCATACTGCTCTGCACTCTCAGACTTAGCCATGACAAACCCCTTTGTTGCTTCTTGCTAGGCATTGCGTCCCAGCAGCAGAAATGTGGGTGTAGGGATTGCCTGGGAATGAGTACAGGGTTTCTTCTGGAGGTGTAACATGTTACATTAGATGGTGATTGCGATTGTTTAATTTAGTATATATAGTAAGGATACCTTTAAGTGACTGAATTGTGTGGTATTTGAATTGTATCTCAAGAATAAGATGGAGGGCCTCATTTGTGAGGAGAGATCACAGTGTTGTAGTTTTGTGCTGACTGACACGTGCATAGCCTCCCCCTTTTCCTGTTGCTGATAGTTCATGCAGCGTTTGAGTACATTCTTGGTTGCATTTCCACTGTTTTTCATTGTAGCATCAGAGGCACCAAGAATGACTGACTCATTCTTGGAAGAGGTGCCACTGATTCAACGTCTGCTGCCAGTTTTTACATCTTGACAGCATTTACTGGGCAGTAAGTACACTGTAAAGATGATGGAATACATATTTTTCATCAGCTCTGTGAGGGGCTTCCATTTCCCCTTGTCTTTGCTGTTATCTAACATGATTGGCTAGAGAGAGCTCATCTGTGTGTGTGTGTGTGTGTGTGTGCGCGCGCGCGCGCGTGCGTGTGCGTGCATGTGTACGCACATGCATAGCAAAACAGCAGGGGTGTTGGACTCTCATGGCTGCAGTCGTTTGGTAGGTGTGTGGCAGTGTAGTGGAAGCAAGCATCTCACTGACTGTCTTTTGGGTATGGCACATGAGTACTGTGCTCACAGAAGTACTCTAGCATTGGATTAAAAGGCAGAGGAGGGGCAGCCAGTGTGGGCAGCTTTGTAGTGATATGGCCTCAGTCTCAGTTGCATTGTGTATCTCTGATGGATGTCTCTGGAAAGGAAGCTAGGGTGGTCCATCTTAGAAAGATGTCTGTCCTCAGGCTTGATCTTGACCTGTACTTGCAGAGGTTTCATGGCCTGTCTCCTGGACGTGACTTGGAGCCTATAGTGACTATCCAGGAGCTGCTAACAGCTTCACCTAGGTGTGGCCTTGCTGCTTCCCCGTGTGCTGTGTGTTGTTTGTGTTGGGTCATAGACATTCCACTGAGTTATGAGGGCCTTTTGCTGTGTTCTGATTTGTCACTTTGTGTTTTAACTGACAACCTGAGAAGACAGATGTCTGCCAGCATACTGATAAATTGTTATGGAATTCTTACTCTGGTGTTATAAGGCTTCGTTTCTGGCTTATGTGCGCAGCCATTTGTGAGATTATTGAAGGTGTAAGTGCTCTGCTAGTCGGATGGAGCCTTAACTGCCGTTATTAATGAGCTCACTTTGTCAGATGCTGTGCTAAGTGCTTAATTACTCTGTAGCCTGGATCCGTGAAAGCCTGGGCCGTGCACCCCCTTCATAGTTGAACACGTGGGGCACCATGAGCTCTTGCAACTCCCCGAGGCTGCTGAGATACATTGAGCCCTGGTGTGGCCTGAGGGCCGGGGAACTCAAGCTTCAGTCACCTCAGTGGGACACAGGAAGGGAAGCACATCGAATGGGACCAACATTTCTGGCATGACTTTTTATTATATAGGCTGGAGTCACAACTGCCTGTGGGGTTTGTGCAGTACGTGCTACACCAGAAGTGTCTTCTTCATGCTCAGTTCAGAGGGAGCCCTTCCTTCCTCTCCAAGGCAACATTCCCTGTGAAGGCTTGAAGTGGCTGAACCTGGGAGGGCATCAGAGAGAGGAGCTGCCTGCTGGACTTTGTATGGGTACCAGCAGTTCTTTCCAGGCCTGGCGTCTTCCTTTTCCAGGAGGTACTGAGCACATAGTTTGAAGCTTGCTTTGTGTCTTCCTTCTTGTTCTCGTATTTGGGGGGCAATTGTTGGGAAGCAGTGTTTGGTGACAGCCCTTGTCTTTTGCTACCTGTGTTTCTTTCCTACAAACATGTGTTTTCTGTTTCAACAAAGTGGAAATAAAGTTCCTAACCAAAAAGGAAACTAGCAAAATCTTACGTGAACTCTCGACTCTGGCCATTTTTGAAGTCTATCAAAGTGGGGTCGTTTTCTTTTAAAAATTTATTTTTTCACAACTTTATACACACATAAAATGTTCTTTGATCAAAGTTTCCCCACTTCTCTTTTTCAATTCCTTCCCCCACCAAATTCCTTCTTCCTATTTCCCGATTTCCTGTGTGCACATATGTGTGTGTGTGTTCGTGTATATATGCATACTACTGAATTTAATTAGGGGTTACCTGCATGAGCATGGATTGGGGTTTTTCTACTTGAGCAAGGGCAGTGTAGCAGAAGGTGTACCCCTGAGAGATATGACTTCTGCTTTTCAGCAACCATCAGTAAGTTGCCCATAGTTCTTTAGGGAGACTCTCTTTCGTACAGGAGGGAAGGTGGACGTGGCTTGTGAAATTCTTCTTCCATCTGTGGCGTAAAACTGCAAGTTCTGTGGAGGCAGGTACTGCTGCTGTGAATTCCTGGGCACAATCCCTTCCGTGTCCAGAAGGCAGCATCTCACAGCTCCTCTCTGATCTTCCTAGTCTTTTATTTATTCTTTTTGCTCCCTTTCTCATGTTCCCTGAGACTTGGAGGAGGGTGATACAGGTGTCTTGTTTAGGACTATGAACTCAAGCATCCCTTGTTCTTAGCACATTGACACAGCTCTCTAATTTGACTGCTTTCTACTGTAAACAGAAGCTTCTCTGGCCAAAGTTAGTGCAAAACAAATCTATGGATATAAACATAACTATTTAAAAGGCAGTTTGACAACACATTTAGCAACACAATAATAGTAGAGCCCATGGCCTCCTAGCTATGGGCTTCTGATCTGGATTACAGTACCAGGAACTGACCCTTCCTATGTAGTGGGCCTCAGGTCTAATCAGAAGGCAACTGTTACCCTATAGCAGTCATACCACTACTGTACTAGTGGACACATCTGGCTACATTTCTCTATATCTTGAACTAAAGTATGTGGTGCTTTTCAGCAATAGGGTCTTCTCATTTACTTCTGGTGAGCAACCAAGAACAATGACAATCGCCTTCATTGTTCCAGGGGCCTCTGGGGTCTTTCTTATGAACAGCTATTAAGGAGATGCCCCATAGAGTACTAGGAGTTTTGTTTTTGACATCTCCCATGAATGCTGGCTAGAGCCCTAGAGTGTTCTTCATGCAAAAGTGGAGGGACATATCCTCTGGCCAATGCAGGTTCAGTGTTTCCTCTTCTTTAGAGGGCAAAAGAAGAGCAGCAAATTCCTGGAAGTGGTATTTATCATGACCTTTCAAATTTTTTTTTTTTTTTGGGAGTTTCGAGACAGGGTTTCTCCGTAGCTTTTGGTTCCTGTCCTGGAACTAGCTCTTGTAGACCAGGCTGGCCTCGAACTCACAGAGATCCGCCTGCCTCTGCCT